>NC_045750.1:14040023-14040593 GCF_008692095.1 Etheostoma spectabile | reverse complement strand
TTTTGCCGAGTACAAGTATTATACGAGTAATATGAGTCAATATCTGTAGTCGGATTGGATCCTCAGCTGACCGCGCTGCGTTCTGTGATAATCACAGCGCCCCCCCCCTACACACACACACACACACAGAACACAGAAAACAGCGCGCTCTCTCTCTCTCTCTCTCTCTCTCTCTCTCTCCCTCCCCCTCTGACAATCAGGTCTGCGGGTCTGTTCCGTTAACATTTAGGGTTTCTTCAGCTTCAGGTTTGTTTTTAACTTTTTTTAACTACTGAACCAGTAGATTTCTGGTAAACGTGGGGTTTCAGACATTCTGCTGTAGAATGTGACTCCCGTTGCGTCTCAGCCGTCGGATATATATATATATTTTTTTAACCGTTAGCTGGCTTCATTAAAGTCAATGCCGATCTGAGAAACAGCATCTGCCCCCGCCCCCTCTCTCACTTTCTCTCTCTCTCTCTCTGTGTCTCTCTCTTACTCACAAACACACACACACACTCACACATACCTGGTGTGGAAATAAAAAAGAACAAAAAACAAAAATCACACTGATCATAAAAAAAATTAAAA
>NC_045750.1:14039838-14040013 GCF_008692095.1 Etheostoma spectabile | reverse complement strand
GTTAAAAAAAGAAAGTTATATTGAGTATAAAAACTCTTGTTCATTACGTTTTACTTCATAATTGAAACCGCATTGTTGTATTTATTGTTGCAAAACTTATGTATATAGTTTGTTTGTTACCATGACAACACCAATGCTCTGAAGCTTGATGCTGTCATGTAAATAGTTTTCTAAT
>NC_045750.1:14039756-14039828 GCF_008692095.1 Etheostoma spectabile | reverse complement strand
GCAATAAATATAACAATTTCTGATCAACTCATAGCAATTGCATGCTTAAATAACATACCGGTTAAAGCCCTG
>NC_045750.1:14039359-14039746 GCF_008692095.1 Etheostoma spectabile | reverse complement strand
GACAACCCGACCCACTTCCGGGTTAAATCCTGCCCACTTCCGGGTTAGGCCCCGCCCAGTCCGAGTACAGATACGGATACAGAAAGTTCATGTGGTAAACAGATACAGATAATGCTGTACTTGCTCATCCCTAATGCTTATTGGCTCACTGAAGCTAAGATTTACTCCTTAGGTATTGAAATTTGGTATGGAATGACAAGGGATTTTTTGATACTCGATCGGTGCCTTATGGTATATATGGTTTTATAGCTTATAGTTCTTATAGTTCAGCACCCAGCCCTAACCAACACACACCAACATATTCTGTCTGCTTGTGGTGCCCAATGCATTCTAAAGCTGACCAGTGCTCCCACCACTAGATGTCATCCTGTCCATGAAAATAGTGAA
>NC_045750.1:14038239-14039349 GCF_008692095.1 Etheostoma spectabile | reverse complement strand
TCACTAAAAGTAAAAAAAAAAAAAAAGTGTGACATTGTAAACAGGACTATTTACTTCATAATACATGTATGTAGGTGTCTCTGGTAAAACTAAATTATAAATGACAATAGGTACGAATGCTAGTGATCTGTATTTTTCTAATATGAGATCAAAATATAGAACAAAAAAAATCAATAAACCAAAACTAGCATCATAAAACTTTCTGGACTGACACCTGAGGGGTCTGTACTACTGAGACAAAAGAAAAAATCAGTACAGTGAATTATTTCTAAACACTGCGCTGATCTGGAGGCTGATAAAAGTGATGTTTTTAATTAGTGTGATGATGGTGGCTGTAATGTATCGTACTGTTTTTACCTGGCAATGGGTCGGTTGTTCTTAGTAAAGTCTATGAGGTGGATTGCAAACGGCATGGAGCAAACTGCCAGGACATTCACAACTTTGAAGGCTGAAAATCTCACCTGAACACAAAACACAAACATGCACAGACACACATATGAATGTATTTATACTTACATACTTTCACATTAAAGGAGGACAGTTGTCTTTCAATCATGGTCTTGTGACCTAAGTGTTGGCAAGACTACCTATAAGTTAGCTTCATTTGTACTCACTCTAATTATTGCAGAAGTATAAGTAAATTTAAATCACAGATAACATGCTGCTGTTTGGTTTAAGATTCAGGAGAGTTGACCTGGCTAAACCAAATAAGAATTCAAAGGAAATATAGTCATTTACACACAGTCAGTGCCTTTGTGTTTATAAAAGAGTTACTTTAAAGGTGCTCTAACCGATGTTGGGTGACATTACTTGTTGTTGACGTTAGAAGTATTTTCAAACAAAACAAGACTAGCTTGAACCTCCCTCCTCCTCATCCCATCCCCTTCCTTCTGTGCTTCGGTGCAATGTAGCTGTTTTTTTAAATGTGTAGTGCTGTCAGTAGCAAGACAAATGAAAACAATCGGTGCAGTCTACACAGAGTTATCCTCATGCTAGAGTTAGCACCCAACAGGCTTTAACACGGCAAGATTTAAACATGGTTTTAGCCTCTACACAGGCTCGAAATGTCATTACCAGTGCCTAGCCATGTGCAGTTATTCCTTCCAAGTG
>NC_045750.1:14037778-14038229 GCF_008692095.1 Etheostoma spectabile | reverse complement strand
ATTTGACTGCAGTAGATGTGACAGAAAGGCATACACATACCTCTGTTTATTTCCTGTTTTCTGGTGACGTCGATTGTCACAACTTTTATGCCTTGTCAAGTTTACAAATGCACGTCCCAGACGCAGACAGTGCAAACACACCAGGTGAAAAATATGGGTGAGCCTTCTTGGCACAAATTGATTCATACTGTCTAAAAATATTAGGGGTGGGATTCTCTTGGCACCCCACAATTCAATTTGATTCAGATTTAGAGGCCAATGATTCAATTCTAAACCGATTATCGATGCATCAATATTTTTATGTACATTTCCATGTGTGATTTTAAAAATATACATATAAATCTGAGTTTGTTAGATTTTGACAAATACAGTATTTGTCACACAAGTTTTAATGAAATGTTCTGTTTACTGAGGTTTTTATTTTGTAGTCATTCCATGCTTAAGCCTTAAA
>NC_045750.1:14032805-14037768 GCF_008692095.1 Etheostoma spectabile | reverse complement strand
GTGAAAGTCACCTTTTCTCACAGTGATCTTCCATGTCAGAGGCCCAGTCATGTTTAAAAGAGGAGAATTGGCTTCTTACATCATGAAACATAAGGTGGTCAGATGTAATGTAATAAAGTAGATGAACAGCCTTTATGTGTTTTGCCTAATTATTTCATGTATGTCTTATTAGATCATGTTTATATATACAAAACTTGTTGTTTTTTCCTTTTGGCCATTTTTTTTTTTTATTCCAGCATTCTTGCCTAAACTCTAAGTTGTTGTCCATTACCCTATCCTCTTTAAGTCACTCTGTTTTCTGATTTGTACTTGTCTTGGGACAGTAACTTTTAAATAAAAATCAAGACATTTAAAAATTGATAAATAAAATATATTGATTATTTACTTTGAGCATCGACTCGTTCTAGAGAGAATAGAGATGCAACTAAGAATTGATTATTTTTCCCACCCTTATTACTTGAGTCAATATTTACAGACTGTTACAAATATTACTTTTTACACATTTGAAATATAGTGATATAGTGATTGTGACAAACATTTCTAAACGTTTCTGTCTAAATGAATACTACTATTTAATTAATCTTAGAATTCCCCACACAAAATTATTTCTGAAATACTCAAGACCATAAACTGTAAATGTCAGTTCCAGGTTGAATTTATATTTCCACGCACGACTTGAACCTTAACTAGACAATGTGAAATGCAAACCTTAAATCAATATAATGCATAAATAAGCCCTGTATCTGCATTGCTATTCATGTTTCAGCATGTTTTCCAAAAAGTGGCATCTGTTATGATGCTGTTTAATAACAGTTATGCTCACCTTGAAGCCCAGTTTCTGCAGAAGACGTGCTAACCTGCGAGCACCCAGCTTTGCGTCATCCTCACTGAACAAAGGAGGGGAGCAAAGAGTCAGCGTATACATACTGTATTACAGTTTTGCCCTGTTTAATAATATTAGTAATAATAATAACAATAAGGTGAGAAAAATGGTAATGCCTCTGCATTACTGGCAATTTAAAAAAATCAAAAAAAATCAGCTGAACACAACATTATTGAAACAACAGAGAAGCAAGACATCAGCAGGCAGCATTTCTTTACCATTTGGTCTTTGGCAACAGCAAGTCCATTTATTATGTGTAGTTGTAGATTTTATTTACAGACTTCTAGTCAGTTAATGGTTTGTGTGAGTGTTTCATGTACAGAGTGTCTACCTTGTTGCTCCAGTGCAGATGATTTTCCCTGAGGACCAGATTGAGGCGGTTATCTTGGGTTTACGAAGCTTCATCAGGACTTTCTAAAAAATTAAAAAAGTGGTAGAAACTGTAATGCTGCCAGCATAACCCCATATCATAATTCTAGTGAAGCTGTACATAATCAAAATAAAGGTGTAGATGTGCATATAGAATGTCCTTCCCTCTTTCTTTAATATCCTTACCCCTACTTCCGGCTTATAGATGACATTAGTTCCTTCTAAGGCAATGGTGCGCAGGTTGAGGTGGCATCTGGTCCTGAAGGTTGCCACCACATTGGTGATAATGATATCAAGTGCTTCGTCATTGCTGGAATCCATGAGGAAGTGTGTGGTGCAGCAAGAGGACCACAGGGGCTTTCTCCTCACACATTGATCATCAACGCCCCAATCACCACCATTTTATGGACGGACAGGACAAGATGAGCTGGAAGGGAAAAAAGGGCTAGGATTTGTTTGTATTTTGAAAGGTAGAGATTATAAATGTCAGTTTATGACGAAGAACATTTTCCTATTTTGATTATGTTTCACATCCACAGAAACTATGTAATTATTTTCAAAAATTCCTTTGTTTTGATTGTTTTCATGTGTCCCATTTGCACACACAGACACATGTGTGTAAATACTGTTGTTACACCTGAATAAAAATTCATTACACGGTAAAATGTTATGGAGGGAGCTTAACTTGTCACCTTACTTGCAGTAACGTTAACAACTCATCTGATTCTCAAGCTATGTGGTCCCCTTCTACTTGAAATATAGTTAGGAGAGTGACTCAAAACAGGACTCACATAGGCATCTGCAAGACATTACATTAGTAATTTAAACATATCGGAACATTATATATTTTTAAATATACTTCCACGCTATTTTAGCCATGTATTAACGTTAGCTAGCTTGCCTGCTATTGATAAAGACTGATACGTTAGCTAGCTAACGTTAACGTTACTCCCTTTTGCTACTATTAATTACCAAGCCAAACAAATGAAATTATGTATCGGAGGCTTAACGCGATATATAATGCATTTATAAATAAATAAGTGAACGCGTATGGTAAGTAAGGTATAGCTCGCAATAGTTGTCTAAAATGTAGCTAAGGTTCATTGATGTTATCGTTATTGTCATTCCAGTGTTGTAGCTATCGCATAGCAACGCAACTGGTAAGCTTGTTTAACGTTAAGGAATTGATGCTAAACTAGCTAGCTAATCTTGCCAGCCTAACAACCCCGGGTGTCAACTATTAATCGCTAACTAACGTTGATTCAGCATGACTGACTGCATTAACTGACATGTTGTTGTGGCCAGAATCCCACTGAAATGAAGGACTAAAATCAATAGTAACGACACCTCATTACTGCACAGCTAGCTAGCTAACGCTAATGTTGTGAATAAAGCTATCTGTTAGCTAGCAACAAAGAAAGTGCATAGGCAGGAGCTAGCTAGCTAGCTGATGAATGAAAAGTTATAGCTAAGATAGCTAGCAGGCTAGCTGTCTAACGTTATACTGATGACGAGGTAAGTTCCAGTGTTTCCAGGTGGGTTTGCGTGTTAATGTCAAGTGTGTGTATCTGAAATGGATGCTTTAATTGTTTAGCTACCTCTTCAGCTAGCTCAGTGCTGTAACCCCGAGACATAAACAGTCCAGTCAACGGTGGAATTTGTAGTCAAACCCCTTCCTCAACAGACTACTGACCAGCAGCGAGCAAGCCACCTTCCTGTTTCAACTTTCAAAATAAAATCTGGGTCACCTATTGAACTTCAAAATAACTACATCTTCCTTTTACAATTTTCGAATAAATATTCATATTTATAGTAACTAAAAAGCCAATGCATTTTACACTCCAGACCACAAAGCTGCATACAGATTTTCTAATATGCGAAATAGGAGCAGAACATAGGCTACAGCTGGGGCCCAGCATAAACATCATGTGCAAGTTGTGATTAAATAATTAGTTAAACATAGATTTCGTATATGAAAAACCAAATTACAAAGTAGCTATGAAAACAGGTTCAAACGTGAGCAAAAAGGTTAAGTAAGAGTTAAGTACACATTAGAGTATAATGAAAACAAAAACAAAACAATTGTATCTATTCCTGAAAAGTGATGTGTGGGACTTTTATCTTTTACTTTTTTGAAAAGTGAAGCATTGCTATTACATTTTTATGTGTGAACTGAATTCCTTTTCAATATCAAATAACATTTTCTCCAGATGATGATTCATTAACTGCATTAAAACTTGTGGAAATATTTTTAGTAACAAAGCTGTATTGAATGGCAAAAAAAATCACAATTAACCCTACCAGATAGACTAGGTTAAAAAGTGATACTTTGCGCCGCCATGTGGACAAAGAGGGTTGTCTCGTGAGGAAAGAAAAATTACATAATTTTGAGATAACAAAAGCTCAGGTTTTCTACACCATGTTCTCTGTTTAAAAAAGTTATTAAAAGTTATTATTTGCATGTCAAAGTAAGAGTTAAAATGCTCATTGACTGTAGCCAAAACCTGTGTCCACAAATTTGCCTTTGTGATCATCCATGGCTGCCAATATTACACTTAACAGGCTTATGTTAACACCATTACCATGTGTAACTTTCTTTCATTGTTTATGGTGTATTGACATTTAGGCTTTGTGGATTAGAACATCTCTGAGAATGAGCACATCTGGTCAGTAAATGCTCTTCTGGGAATTCTGGACAGGCAACAAAAGAGGAGTGAGGAGTAAAGTTTGGAAGTGGTGGGGAATGTTTGTGTTATCAATGAGAGTTCACAGCCGCTCCTGTGGCTCATGAATGAATTTAGTGAATGGATGATGTTGTGTGGTGTCTGTGCACTGTTGCATCCTGATCATGACCTTTAGACAGGCTGATCATGACTTTAGAAGGTTTTGTGTTGATTATACTTTTCTTTTAACTTACTCTACTTTGTGTAACTTTGCGCAACACTGCATGGAAGTCAAACTGATAATGACATATACTCTTTATGAAAGTTGTTTTAACTAAACACAGATTCAAGTGTGTGTGAGTCTGAGTGTGCATGTGTGTGCACTATATTTACATGTATTTGTTTTTGTGTGTTTATAGCCATAACTTATTGCTTGCTTATATACAGTACACACTTGTCCATTGTGTCCTGTAGCGCAGCTCTTCTGCTCAGACCACTGCAAACACTTCTCCCTCCTGGCCTATGTCCAATCAAAACAGAAAAATAACTTCTTTATGATTCAGCCTTGTTGTTATTGTTCTTCCTCCTTGGTTACCAAATTGTCTTGTTTCCCCCTCATTTAATCCTCCAGGGCTTCTCCTGGTGATATATAGCCTTTTAATTCACATCCATTCGGCAAAAGAGCCTTGTTCAGATGTCCCAAGATGTTTACTATAAATGCTTGGATTTAGAGCAGGTTAGGAAAGTCAGACCACTCGCATTGATGGTGTGTGTGTGTGATTGTGTGTGTGTGTGTGTGTGTGTGTGTGCCGGCTGACGCAGGGCGCAGGAGTATGTTTACAGTTTTTTGGGTTGCACATCACTGAGCAGTCTCTTCCCAGGGGAACAATGCTCTTATTCTCATAGGTCATTAGATTCAGCAAGTAAACACACAGATGTGAGCACTTATGGCTTAATAGATGCAGATATGTCTAAGAATAAATAGACGGTCCATCACTGTAACTACTCTGTGTGTGCACGTGTGTGTGTGTGTGTGTGTGTGTGTGTG
>NC_045750.1:14029760-14032795 GCF_008692095.1 Etheostoma spectabile | reverse complement strand
TGTGTGTGTGTGTGTGTGTGTGTGTGTGTGTGTATTTTCATGATTCTGGAAAATATATATTTATTTGTGTGCGTGAATGTGTGTGATCGTCTGTTGCCTAACACAACACAGAAACAATTTATAAAGTAAAATGTTTTCTTTTAGGTGGACCAATATTATCAACCTAACAAGGCTGAAAAGAAGTTGCATGTCCATATAACACCAGGTCCCAAGGGGTGCGTTATCTTCTCTATGTCTGGATGATCTGGACAGTTTTGTTTTCTGATGGTCAAAAAGCTGAAAAGGTCACACAATTTTCTCCAAACACCCAGAAAAACATACTAAAACAAAGTCGCTTTCTGTCTACACCTTTCCAATAACACGATTTCTTTCAAGTCGTTCATGTCAGCAGATGCGTCTTTGCAGAGATGTTCTGCTGGGGTGATCTCACTGTTGCCTGTAAACTGGGCGTGTTTGTCAGGACCCTCATGTTCTGTTTATGTTGGGCGTACATCACAGACCCATTTCAAAAGGACTTAGAGAGCAAAGTTAAAGCTTTTGAGAGACTTTGCAGTTGTGTTGTAAAACTAAGTTCAGTACTGGTTTGATGGCTTTGTAAGAACTCTGTGTCAGATTGCTACATTTTTACCAGTTGGAGTTTCGTCAGCAGGGGTTGAAAAGGATGGGGAAATAAAGAAGGATTCAGCAACAAGGCTAAAAATCACACAAAATGAACGAGCGGAAAAGGCTCTACAGACGTAAGGGGAAGGAGATAAGACAGTGACAATACATCCCTTGAATATGCATGGTTGCATATCTGCATAGGTGCACGTGTACTGTATCTGCACATACTACATATGTGTACTTTTGAGTGTTTCTGTACTAGACAGAGATGGATAGTGTGTGAGTTGCGTTGTGCGGAGGGAATCCAGTGCTCTGGTAGTGCTGCTCTGGGGTCTCCCAGTGTAAACAGAGACGTGGGAACGACCAAGCCTGTTTATATCAGCTCCCATTCTTACTGGGACCAGTCAGCCAGGCATCAGGGGCACAGCCAACACTCCGGTCTCATGTTCATACATGCTCACCCACATGTATGGAGTTGCATACAGAAACAAGCCAGTTTATTTATACATGCATCATCCTAAAATCCTAAACTCAGAAAGCGATATTGGTGATAGTTTGCATTATAAATTTTGCTTGATGCAAGAGAAAATGTCTAATTCATCAAAGCAGGGATGTAAACCCACTAAGAGTCAGTTTACACATCTTTTAATGATTACCTATAGTAAATACATATTTCACATAGAACGAACAGTAGTAGCTTAAAATAACATGTTGTTTTATGGAAAACCAACAAAAATCTGTGTTTTTCCCCAAAAACAATGGTCTTAGGATAAAAAAAAATACCTTGATTTGCCCGGGATTTAATTTGCAATCACATAACTTATTTAAACCTTTTCTACAACCATCTTTTTTAAACTTTTGAAGTCAGCTCATATTAAGGATGCCCCAATGTGTCAGCATACCACACACTCTCCATCCACTCAATTGCCTAAATGTTGAGGAGTCTGACATTTACAACAAAGCCAATCACAGCCAAAAAAACATTGTCGTTCAACCAATTGCTACAAATAAGTGGAATCCTTTCAGCCTCTCAGCTCTGCTCCAGAGGTGAGGCCGAGCTCAGACATAAAGATAATCACTTCAATACTCATGCCAGATTTAGGGGCCTAACATTAACAGCACCTGCATAAATGTTATGGAGTTTCCTGCTAAGCCATGTTTAGACTAGTTTTCAAAATGATGACACTGCCATGAGCATTATCTGGTGCAGAGAAAGCACCTGCTCTTTTCAGAAAAATAGAAGGGAAATAATGCGGGTGAAGACTCTGGGTCAGAATTAAATCAAAGCTTTATAGATATTCATTTCTAAAACAAACCAAAAAATTAGAAATGTTTTTATATTTAATATTCTTAGGCAAACTTTATGTTTTAGATACATGTGTTATACTTTTATTGTTGATGTTTCTGCCTTCCTGCCCCTTTAACTTGCAACATGTAAAATGAGATCATGCATGTTTTACTTAAACTGAAGCTGTATTATGACCATTTACACGTTAAGTAATTGCAACCCAGTCATGAAAAACAATATATGGATTAATTCTACTACCTGAAAAACAAAGCTATAACAAATCTAGTTCTTTTGGAGAAGATGGGACTTGCATTAATACTCTGTAATATATTTAGTATATTTTAGTCCTTTATTTCTGTATGATGGAACAATTACTCAAGGCACGCCAAGCATATGTAAGCACCCCAAAGGGTAACTATGTTGTCCCAGATGTCTTTATGATCTGCATAGCCTTTTCAATAAGAAAATGAATAAAACCTTGTAAAGCAACAGAGGAGGGATGCATCATTCAGGGTGGACAAATGTGATACACATGATGAGAAAATCTTCTAAAATAAATGCCATGTTTGTCCTTTAATGACTGTTTGTTAAGATTAGTGCATCTATCAAAAACTCCATAAAACCAATGCTTTTTGGATTACATCAAAAAAAGGCTAATGGCAAAAAACTTTTTTGTGGCCCCTGAACATAACAAACAATACATTTCTGCTAGAGCGCTGGGGCCCGCTTACCATTTTGTCGGTATACCTCAGACAGACGGACAGACAGTGTTTGGATAGAGATGGAGTTGCTGTAAGCCTTGTGGAGTGGATTCTTCCTCTCTCTCTAGAAAACGGAGCTCTCAGAAAACAAACTGCTGTGCGAGCGTGGAGGAGTCCGTCTGAACGGCACCTAACAATCGCAGAGGAAAACCACACATATGCTTGCTTGGGGGTACCCTTCAATTACACACCTGGTTGCCTTTTAAGATAAAGTGTGTATCTGTATGTGTTTGCAATCAGGAGTGAAATACATCATTGTCAGTGTGTATCTTAATGTATACTATGTATGTTAATGTATGTAGGAGGAGAAGGTGGGTGCCAAAACAATCTCTTTTGCTGTATCTATGTGTGTGTGTGTGTGTGTGTGTGTGTGTGTGTGTGTG
>NC_045750.1:14026453-14029750 GCF_008692095.1 Etheostoma spectabile | reverse complement strand
TGTGTGTGTGTGTGTCTGTGTGTCTGTGTGTGTGTGTGTGTATGTGTCCGTGTGTTTAAAGAGTCTTCTAAACTTTGTGCTGGTAAAGGTCTGAATTTGGGTGGAATGGGGGGTGGGAGGTGTTGACATAGAAGGATGTTTTGGGGTGGCGTTTGGGGAGCGAGTTGGGGTGAAGGTGTAGAATGATGATAGGAAGGAGGGATATGTGATAAGGCGTGTTGTGTTTTAGCGGCTAAGAGTTTGGGAGTATGGTTTTGTACGGTGTGCGGTGTTGTTCCATGTTTGCAGACATTCACACACTTTAATTGATCTGCTTTTGCTCATACTTGCGTCTGTGTGAGATAAAACAAAGCAACACAAATCTCCCACTCATATGCAAGCAACACACACACTCACACAAATGCATGCCCAAGCACACACACACACAGACACACACATACTGATATCTAAATTAATGGTCTCCTTGGGGAGTCATCCAAAGGCCACGGGCGTTTGGGAGAAAAGATTCTTGGAAAAAGGCTTCATCATCAGAACATGTGCTCATTAGTAACCTCATCTTAGCCATCCAGAGAGAGAGAGAGAGAGAGAGGTGCACTAAGGAATACATGGACAAGGTCATATACTTATGTTGAAGAGGTATTTACTTTACAGTCTCACCATATGACGATGAAAGTGGTAGACAGAGGCGAATAGGGAATCAGCCGTCGGTGTGAGGAGCAGAGAAACAAGTAATGAAGTAAAGAGCATAAATGGTTCAAAGAAAGTCCAGACACAAAAAAAGAGCAAAAGAGAAAGATTCTCAGCGAGTTAGACTCCCTTTGTCTTCTTCATGCTCACTCTGCGCAGGAAGTCATTAAAGAGTAAGCCAATAAAGCTGTGTCAGATATATTGTATCCCCGTCCTCCACAGGGATATAACATATTGGCCTCCCATACTCATCAGACACAGGGATCAGCATTTTACAGGCTCACAATGTCCTCCTTTGGAGTTCAGAGAGTTTACTGAAGTTATCAACTGTCTTGTTGTTGGTTTTCAACATAATTGTTTCCGGTTTTAATGAGCATGACTCATACGAAAGGGGCATCCCGGGTAACAAAGGTTTTAAATGTGGAAATGTTCATCTTAACAAGTCAGCAACTCAAGCATTGGCCCTTGAAGTTTGTTTTTTGGCCACTAAGACAACAATTAAGTTGATTTGGGAATGATTCTTATCTGGAAACCTGTATTAATCAAATGTGGCCACAAGAAGGCACATGAACATCAAACAAACATCATATCCTAGCTCATAAAGTTGTTATAGTATTGTGTTAGCATACGATTGTCAATTGCAATTATGTGTTTTGCAGCTACTAAACACCCTTACATTCATTTGGAGTTATCATGTAAGGCTACCTGAGAAACGTAAATGCATATTAGCTTTGTTTTGGTCATCGACTCTTGAGAAAGAAATCTAGCTATTTAGCTTGCTACTGTGGATGATCAACCAGGCACTTCAACTTCCTCTGCCTGCTTTTTGGTGCTGGACAGGTAGCAAACAGTAGCTTTATTAGAGCTTTTTTTTAGCTCGAAAACACTGCATAAGAGGGTTGATGAGAGTGGTAAGACTGCAACATGCAGCAGATTTGCAGAACTAAAAACCTATACAATGAGTTAAAAAGGCTACAATAAATTAATAAAAAGCTAAAGGCAGTCTATATATGCTATATAAGAGCTCTGAAGAGCAGGTGGCACCTTGAACGACAGCCCCGGCCACAGTTTGTGAATGTGTGTGAATGGTTCCTATAATGTCTGAAAAAGCGCATTGAGTAATTGTTAAGACTATAAGTGCAATGTATAAACAGTCCATTTACTATAGATAGCTAAAAATAGACTTTCCACAACTTCTGACAAAAATATATGCCTCTTTAGTTGCTCTTAGTTCACCAGCTGGTAGCCAGTGTTTTATATTATTATTATTTTAGCTTTTTATGTGAAATGGGTTGCTGGCACAACAGATAATTATCATCCACATCTGTAGTTCCCCTCAGCTCTACAGAACGAATTGTACTGTGTCTTTCAGCTCATTATTCTGGTTCTGTTCAACGTGTCTGTTTTAGTTTAATTTGGTTCTTTCTATCTTCTCACCACCAACCACCAGACGGACAGTTAACAACTAGCTAGGGAACATGGTGGAGTTATTAGCAGCTAAAGAGACAGATATTTCCCTCAGAAGTTGGTGGAGACCAAAACAAAGCTAAAAAAGAGTGAATATATTGCTATGTATTTCCTGAATGTGTAAATGGGCAACTGTTTGCTAACAAGTGATAACATGACACACTTGTGTTTGTGTGTGTGTGTGTGTGTGTGTGTGTGTGTGTGTGTGTGTGTGTGTGTGTCTGTGTGTCTGTGTGTGTGTCTGTGTGTGTTCAGACCACCCCCCAAAAGGAAGTGGTTGATACATGCTCTGTCTTTGCACTATGTCTTGCTTTTCTCTTCAGATTCAGTTTTAACATATTTGGACAAGTATTTTATATCTTGTGCAAACAGAGAGGCTACAGAGAGGCTAGTTTGGTGGAAAAATAAGCAGCCCCTGTTGCTTTTACTGTCGATAAGACTCTTCCAAAATAAATATGCACCATATTAGAATAGAGCAAGAAGAGAATGTGTGTCATGGAAATTTTTAGTGTACTGTAAATGTCTTTTATAGACAGATAGATAGATAGATAGATAGATAGATAGATAGATAGATAGATAGATAGATAGATAGATAGATAGATAGATAGATAGATAGAAAATGGATGGTAGGAAAAGAAAAGAGCAATAAAACATGATGGAGGGATCAAGAAGGAGAAAGAAGGAGTAAGGAGACAAGGTTAATCCAAACAGACGTGTGCCAGGTTATTTTTACGACAGTCCCATCAGCCATTATCTGCCTGCTCTGTTATGGTTAGGGATAAATACAGACCTGGGCAATACCAAGGAGGAGTAGATCTGTGTGTGTGTGTGAATGGTTTTGAGTCTGTGTAACAATGTGTAGTTTCACGGGTGTACGTATGTGGTCCCTCTTTGGCTCTACTACCCTACAGCAGCCAGGGTAGATGAGCACAACAGTTTATTCCATTTCATCAGAAAATCTTCTAGACATTTTAGCTCTAATTGACACAGAGCAGAACTCCTCGTTTTATCTTCTTGCTCAATAAAAATCACAGAGCCAGTCTGCTCATGAGACTCTCTGTCTCTCTGAGCTAAATAAATATCTGCGTATTGAATGAGCTGGTGAGTGTGTGTGTGTGTGTGTGTGTGTGTGTGTGTGTGTGT
>NC_045750.1:14023950-14026443 GCF_008692095.1 Etheostoma spectabile | reverse complement strand
TGTGTGTGTGTGTGTGTGTGTGTGTGTGTGTGTGTGTGTATTAAGTGAAGTAGAGGGGAATTTTCTGACCACAGTTACATGCTATCATGATATCTGGCATCAGACTCATCTGTAAGCTCTCCAAACACCTGTGTTTAAGGCGTGGAGTGAAGATAAACGAGGGGTTTAAACTTAGACATAAAGAAATTAATCTGTGTGCGTTTATGTTTGTGCATGCCGGCATGTGTTTGAAAGATGTAGCGTTATGTGTATTTAAAAGCCTTTGACACTATTTTTATCATTCAATGCTTATTTAAACATGCATTTCAGTGTTGCCTATTCGACTATCAACAGTATTACAGTTTACACACACCTGTTGCCTCAGGAAAATCTCACAACCATGTGTCAGGCAAGTGAATGTGTGCATGTTCCCATCTCCCAAGGTCCCATCTGGCCATGTGAGTGCTGGTGTGAGAGAAGCAGAGGTGACGGTGAGTTTGGAGCTGCAGAGAAATGATCTGCAAGGTTTATTATCTTTAATTAGCATCCAGGGGGAAGGAGATAGATAAGGACCACCATTTTGCTGATGGATCTGCCCTGTGTTTTTTCCCCCAAACCAAGAAGGAAAAAAGCAGGAAAAACAGAGTGAGGCATCATCAGTCCTTGGAAGTCCAGATGCCTCCAAACGTACCTTTATTTGTAACACAGATGGCTATATTGCATAGGCGTGATTTCCAGGGGGGATGGTTCCAACCCTCTCACTGACATTTGCAGCATAAATTGATGCAGAGAAATGAAATGCAGAAAATTAAGTGTTTCTGGAAATCTTTGACCATTTGTAACAGCTGAATTTGGTATGAATTTTGACAAATGCTGATGTGACTAGACCCTTGCAATTTGTATTTAAGGTTTGTGTGTTGTTGAGTGTTGAACATTTTGCCATGTTGTAAGAAAAAATACATTTATTGTTATCAGTGATAAAATGTGTCATATCATGACGGCAATGATGATTTTTATTTATGTTTTAAAAAAGTTGAAGTCGAGTAAAAGAATTAAAACTGTTAAGTAAGGTGGGGACAATGATGATGATGATGTTGATGATGAAAACTAAGAGTAACCCAAACAAACAAACACACACACACACACACACACACACACACACACACACACACACACTTCTCACCTCTTAAGAATGCAGATTGCCCCTCTCAAATAAAAACAAATAAATACAACCAAACAACTGGACAACGCTGATAAACCACAGTCTAAGTGAATGAGAATAAAGAGCGAGAAAAAAGATTCACGTGTATGCGGTGTTTTGTGTGTGTGTGTGTGTGTGTGTGTGTGTGTGTGTGTGTGTGTGTGTGGTGGGTTGTGTGTGTTTTGTGGTTTCGAAACAACAGTCCTTCTTTGGAATAAGAGATTAGGTAAAGGCAACATGAGGGAAAGCGAGTTTTTGCATTCACATAAACACACTACACATGAAGAATGAAAGGAAAGTGGGAACAAAACAGAAGTGTATTAATGACAGAAGATTTAGGAGAGTACAAAACAAAGTGGAACGCTAATCAGTTTGCAAGTCAAACCTTTTGAGAGAGCACAACACGGACTTGTAAGAGCAGGATTCGATTTGTGTGTTGTCTGCGTATGAGTTTTGTTGACGCTAAATTTCTAAAATCACAATCAATTTGTTGGCAAATAGTCTAGTTTTAAGCCAATATCGCATTTTGATAGGCAAGTTCATTTGAAAGCAGGTACTAGCTGTATATCATATGGTGACCGTGTTAGCTTTATATTAAGTTCTATTTCTGGTGTGATTTTCTGAATCAGATGTAGCATGAAAACCGAAAACAAAGGAATATAAAAAAAATTACATTTCTTTGTTTTCTGTTTTCATGGTTAATTTAACAGACATAAATTATTTGAACCAGTACTGGTTCAGAAATCTTCTGTTATGAGGTAGTTGGGTTTACTGTGATCTGATCTGAAAACACAAACTTTATGCAAAATACCTTAAACCCTTAAAATAAAACCCTGAAACTCTCAAAATGCTTAAGAGAAGCAGATTTTAACATTTTAAAATTTCACTCAGTCTGGCAACAATAAAAGTTCAGATTTGATTTTTTTTTACAAGTGCCTTCAGTGTGGCGTCATCAGATGAATATGCAAAAACATGCACATTGCACTCTGTAATTTAGCATGATAAGGTAATAATTGCTACAGCTAACATATAACACAGAGATCAGCAGACATCTGTTTGTGGTTACGCCGTAAAGGTAAGGTGCTGTTGTGTCTGTCCTCCGCTACTAAGTGGACCTGTCTATTAGCTGCACCGGAGCTTGGGTCACACTCACACAGACACACACACAAACAAACACGTGCGCACTAATGAGCTAATATCCACACACACACTTGTCTGCTTCCTGCCTTGGGACTTGGGGTTCAGAGGATCTTAGGGGTCTCTTGAGATTTGATGTTAGACACGTGGGTGTGTGTGTGTGTGTGTGTGTGTGT
>NC_045750.1:14013138-14023940 GCF_008692095.1 Etheostoma spectabile | reverse complement strand
GTGTGTACGAGCGTGCGTCAGGGGCTTTTTTATCACAACTCACATCTCACCTCTTAGTCATCTCCTGTTAGCCTCCGGTAGCATTATGTCTGCGTCTCATGGGAGAACTGATACACACACTCCTGCAAACACAGATTAAGTTGAAATGAGATGGGAGAAGGTGCTGCTAAGGTCAGTTACCTTAAGCTTCCCCACAAACACACACACACACACACACACACACACAATCACACACACACACAAACACACACATGCCAAAACACAAGTCTAAACAGCCAAACATGTCCGCTCCATTTAATAATAATTAAAAATTCTTTTCTTTTTTATTTTCTTGTGTCCAGTTCCACTTTTCTGTCATAAATACAACTGATGGCTTTTCATGTTTACATTACACAAGTGTAGGAGATTTGTTGTTATATTACTCTGGCTGGCTTTATGTGGGTGTAAAGGGTGTGTGTGTAAAAAATTGTACTTGTAAGTTTGTAGAAGTTCCCTCCCAGTACATCAGGCCCACTCCTAGACGAGGGGAGTATCAGCAGAGTAGCCCAGGAGGAGCCTCGATGCTGCGCCTGGTGGGGGTGACGGTTCCCTGTGGGACCTGGAGGGGGATTGTAGGCTGGAGGGAAAGCAGCCAGAGTGGGATGACGGTATGCGTAATATCTTCACCCAAGAAGGCAGAGGTTTCCCTGCATTTGGGGCAGTCAACAAGTCTCCAGCTATCAGCAGTTCTGGATGGTTTACCCGGAGATATCGGCAGGTTATGTGGGTGTATCTTACTCGGGCCTGGAGTTTGTTCATGTGGACAAGAGCAGAGACACATGCAACAAAATACATAAATGCACACACACACACAGACACACACAACTCACAATGGCGTCTCTAGGGACTGCTCCTATCGCTCTTCCTGGGGTCTGATAATACTCTCCCTCTGCACAGTGATCTACAGTAATTACCACTGACTGCCAGTGAAAGTTATAGATAAACAGTGTGCGTGTCTGTATCAGTGGTCTGTTTGTGCGCAACTATGAGCTAACTGGCCCACTGAGACAGGGGAGATATTGTGTGGTGAGATCACTTCATCTGCAAAGGAAAAAATAATATTTTTTCAACATAAAATAAAGGCGCTGCACTAACACACAATACATATAATACTCCACAAACAGGTTTTTTTCCTTCTTGGTAACCACTTATTTAACATGTTACAAAAATGTCTACATATACAGACACACACACCTGTCACTACCCACCCCATTCCTGAGTAATGAGAAAGAGGATCAAAGCACAGAACCTGATCCAGCCAATAAGAGCACAGCTCTGTTTATCATCCCTCTCCATCATCACCTTCTACGTTAACAACAGCCTGAGTAATAAGGTGTGAATAATATCAGTGAAGGTCCAGCATTACATCGCTAATTAGGTGTGTGTAATGATAATCCTGACATCAAGTCTCTTTGTCATTTACAGAGATATAAAGATATGAAAGGAGTCTGTCTTGAATAAACGGTACTTTATGAAATCCTTTACTCAAACACTTGAACCCCAGTGATTTGTGCATTTCTTCTTTGTGTATTAAATTATAAATGTAGTCTCAAAAAGTAATGTTGAATCTGTGTAAGGCACAGCGATAAGCTCTAAACTTAAAATTGTGTAACATTGCAAACATCACACCACAAATCTTTAGTATCAGGCAAAAATCTCAATAACAAACTTGTTTTCATTTTTGAAAATATAGTTAAAACATTTAAACCATCTTGTATATCATCTCAGTTTTAATGTCATGAAAGTGATAGGCACACTTGTGGATCCTTACAATATAAACCTGCTTTTAAAGAATATAGCATATAGTAGCATTTTTATTTCTTTAAGATAAACTGAAACGATGGCAATGGATTCTTTATCATTCCATCAGGTTGTTATCAGTTTGTCCTTTTAATTTTACACAATTTTACACCCATGCAAAATACAGTGGGAAATTCTCATTAGACCAACCTATACAGATAAAGGTACAAATTAATGTATTAATAAAATTAATTAATGTATTTAATATTACCAATAGTTTTGACTCATGACTGTGTGAGTCAAACATCCACATGTCTCAGTTTACTGTAAGCTGGCCTGTAGTTTTAAAGATGAATACCACTTTACACTGCAGGTATTAGTGTTTGAACAGGCTTGAGTGTGTGGCTGCATCTTGGCTGAAAAGCTTGTTTTTGCTCAACTGTTTTGACTTTATTTGTTTTGGCTGGATGGAGTTGACCAGACATCCAACAACAGAGAGTGGAGTCAGAAGAGGGGACAGTGGAGAGGGGGGTCAAACGGCTGATCTGAAGGATTTAGTAGGGTGCATGGAGTTCTGGTCTTTTGGAGGCTCAAACCACACACACACACACACTGTCAAAATGTGTGAGATAGAAAACTGAGCAGTGTCCCTCTCCATCTCTCTGTTTATTAACTGTAGCCTCACTCACAGTGACAGAGTCCAGACCTTTGACTCTGAAACCCAGCACTGTCCTACGCTGCCTGGTGCTGACATGTAAAGCCATACACACACACACACACACACACACACACACACACACACACACACACACACACACACACACACTTTTACTGTGCATCCGATCAGCAGGCCACAAGTTAGACCAGAGGTTGCAGCCGAGGTTAGAGAAGTGCCATACTGTAGCACAACACATGCTCACACACAAACACCTTAAACTGCAGCTGCATCACGTCTCACTTACTTCCGACAAGCCACTTTGGGCACTCTGCCAACTCAAGTCCGAGCCAATACAACTTAAGTAACAGTGTGTGTGTGTGTGTGTGTGTGTGTGTGTGTGTGTGTGTGTGTGTGTGTGTGTGTGTCTTCTGAGCCGAGCCATCAGTGCAGCAGCGCCTGTTGGACCTTTCAGCCACAAAGTCAGTTCAATATCTGTGTCAACGTGTTCCTTCTCTGTTTCTCTCTATTCTCCTTTCACACGGTTGATTTTCAATTGAGTTTCAATGTGCCTTCCTATCGCCATGACAACTGGCTTTAAAGAAACTTTTAGTAGGCTAGAGGAACATCAAACTAAAAGGTGTGGTCAGACAGACGCGCTCCTCTCCTCTCTTAACTTTAATGACTCAGATTCATAAAGCCCAAGGATTCGTGAACAAAGTCAAACTTTCCGCGTCTGGTTTTTCTGCTGACTTTGTATGCAGGAAGTGAAAACACTTTGCAGGGAGTATCTTTTGTTGTTGTTCCATCCACACAAGTTGATCATACCACAAAACTGAGCTTTTTGAAACTGCTTGAAGCTTAAAACTTGATAAATCAGAAAACGCTGGCCTTGTTGCCGAGTGGAAAACTGTGCTTTTGTAAGACAATGACCTGGTCAAAGGCTGTCATTAAGTTGTATTTACGACGATTTTTGGTGTTTGTGATTGTAGAATAAGGATTTCATCAGCGCCTCAGCACAGCATTGCAGGGGTTACTCTTGACTAAGCAGATGTTGGCTAAGATGCACAGTTTCGTTGTTAGAGTCATTAGCCACTATCCTATAGATTAGGCGCTTCAACGACGAAGATCTTTACAAAAATGTCTGGAAAACACAAAGGTGTCAATCTACTTAATTGAACAGGTGTGGCTGTGAAAATGTCCACCATTATCCTCCTTTATCCAAGCTAATACAACATCATCTTTGAGTACACCCACTTCTTTCTTTTTCATTTTTTTTTGTTTTTATATCTTTTTTTACACAGGCCTATGTCACATAAAAATTCAAGTGGAATGTTTTGCCAATAAATAAACCAATATTTTGCTACAGATTATGCTCCCTTTCTCTTACATTGTTCAACTGTTCCTCTCTGAATTGTATTCTCCTCAAGGTGTTTTTGCCCTCTTCAGTAAAGGGTGGAAAAATTGGGTGAGGAAAGAAGATGAGAAAAACCAGTTTTTATGAAAGCGTGTCTATGAGAACATCCAATTAAAAAATTAAATGTGATATCTCCACACAATGACAACATCCCAGAATTCTTCTGGTAAAACACACTATTGTTCATTTCATCTGATTGGTCGGTGACGTTTAGGAGAGGACATTTACTGTAATCAGCCCTGCATATCACACAATCTCTTCACATACGTTCCACCACATCCATATCCATCCTACACACATTGTGAAACCCAATGCATTTACCGCAAACGCACACATATGCACTCATGCAGATAATGTGTGCAAACATTCCGGGGACCAATACACTCCAACTCCCTCCCACTGTAAGGACAAGACTTCCAGGTCATTAACCTACACCGTGACAGAATATCAGTCTTATTCTGGAGAATCACTGTTAGCCTCCCCCCGGATGTTCCTGTCACTGAATATCAAAGAGTTTTAGTCTTTTGAAATATAATATAATATTACCACTCCCATAAACTTCTTCATAATTCTCTCTTATTGCCTAGTTTTTCCGTCACATCCCTTTTGTCCCCGTCTTTCACCACTCCCTGCTGTATTTGTGCACTTTCTGCAACCTTTTTTTTGGTGGTTTTACGTTGATTTTTCTTCTTCTTTTAGAGGTACTTGAACTGTGGCGGAAACCAATTTCTGCATATATGTGTGTGTGTGTGTGTGTGTGTGTGTGTGTGTGTGTGTGTGGCTGTGGCTGTGAGAAGAGACAGGGAACTGGAGTGCTTAGACAAAGATGGATGATGTTTTTCTCACCCCAAGCCTCACTCTAAGATTAGCCTACAGTTTCTCATTCTTTTCTTTACAGCCACCAAGCAACTTCTTTCTATTTCATTTTTTTTTGTTTTTATTTCTGTTTTTATACAGGCCTGTGTCACATAAAAATTTAAGCGGAATGTTTTGCCAATAAATAAACCAACATTTTGCTACAGATTTTCCCCCTTTCCCTTACATTATTCAACTCTTCCTCTCTGAATTGTATTCTCCTCAAGGTGTTTTGCTTTCTACAGTTAAGGGTGGAAAAATAGGGTGAGGAAAGAAGATGAGAAAAACAAGTTTTTATGAAAGCGTGTCTATGAGAACATCCAACTGAAAAATGAAATTTGATAGAGATCAAAGTGAATCTTAATCTTCATTACCAGGTTAATTATTGGGAATAAGAGGGAGCACTGCTAACCTAATGTCACAGTGAAGATACAGTAGCTTTTAACATCAAGTACAGCTTTTTCATATTTAAAGTTTCCATATTTGTCTTTTACTGTAACATGGAGAATCTTTGAAAATGTTGAAGTCAAATTTGAAATCTTACTTGTTTGTGTAAGAAAGCAATGGCACTTGAAATCCTGATTGAAATCAAAATAATTAGACATGTTTGTGTGGAAAACAGTATCTAAGTTTCAAGGCTCTCGATGGGAGTGTGTTTTAGCCTAACTTGCTAACGTTAAGGACTGATTCCCAATTTTCAATAATGTTATTTCAACGCTTGTTGAGTCATCGGCAGCTCCTGCACACAGTGTTACATTTCCCATACATTATAGGAGGGCGTCTAGCTTGCGTTAGCCGTCTCTTTTTAGTGAGCCTAGTTGTGATTGCAGAAAATAACCAAACTGTGTCTGCCAAAACACACAGCTAGTCCTGTGTATTTGGAAGCCTGGACAACGGTTAAAAACGTCAGCTCCCAGCTGATTAACTGCCTGTGTTATGGTCTGAAATCAAGTTAATTTTTTGTGCTCACCCACACAAATATTGGACCATTTAAACATTTTGTAATCACAACAAATTCCCTCTCCCTGGAGCACATTATTATGTATTCTCCTACAGGATATTCACATAACAATCTCACATGGTAGATCCACCGTGTCTCACCATATGCATTTAAAAAAGGTGTTGTGCGCATGCATGTGTGAGATAGAGAGAGAATTGATAATGACCCGAGGCATCAGATGTCCCCCTCGGTGGCCCTGCCAGCAACATCTGGAATCCGTCCCTTCGTGGTGACATCAGCCAACCAGCCTAACCTTTGACCCCAAACCGGCTAATTAGCAACACGTCCTGCCATAACTGCCAGGGTCCCCTCTTTTTTTCTCTCTCCATCTTTCTCACTAACCCCCCCGTCTCCACCTGTTTTCTCATGTCACCGTGTGCGTGTGACCGGGTCTCTGAGAAGGTTTCCTAAACAATCATTTATCATTTTACCATTCACATGAAGAGCCGCAAGCCATTGCAAGTGCCAATGATAGTTATGACGGTATCACGGTATTCCATTAGGGTCAGTGTTTTGGTGACGCACAGGGCTGTGCTCTTCCATGAGCTATTTTAGTTCATCTCCCTCTCCCTGACTCTCTCTGTAACTCTCCGTTGGATCCATGTATCTCAGAGGTAATCATCAATCAAGCAGACTCTATTATTACTTTTCCACAAAGTGCTTTGATTTCCAGCCCACCCAGGAGAATAAGCCCCTCCCCCTCCTCTCTTTACTCTCCCTCCGTCCCCTCACCTATCTATTCCTTTCTCTCTCTCTCTTTCTGTCTGCTCTGTGTTGTGCTATCACGCTTTTCCTCGAGTATCAGTCCAGTAAACTTCTTTCCAAAATATATTCATCTCTTTCAGATTTGCAGTCCACTTATTTTTTTATCCAAACTGCAGCTCCACATTAATTGTTTTTGTGTTGATTCTATTGGCTAAAACGTATGTGCTAGTGCCTGTTTAGATGCACTGTGACACCGGAAGCAAAGAGGTTAAAGGTCAGCTCTCAAGAGACACACCTCTGATCCATGCACACGCATCAGCTGTGCGGGCAAAAGCATTGCACACACACACACACACACACACACACACACACACACACACACACACACACACACCCACACACACAACACACACACACACACACACACACACACACACACACACTAACATCAAATCCATGTGGATTTAGCAGGCTAACAACCCCTCTCCACAGAGACACATGCAACCGACACCACACACACACACACACACACACACACGTGCATCCCAGCAACTTCATGCAAATGTACTGCGTTAGGTACACAACACATGTTTCAGTCTCTCAGTATCACTGACAATGAAGATGTCAATGATTTATATCAAAAGGAAGTCAGCGAGATGCAAATCTGAACTCCCCTGGTGCAACATAGCATTTTCCACTCAAAGCAGCTCCAGAGTTTTTGTTGTTTGGACTTGGCCCTGAGTGGACCGGTGCATGGAGCATCAGTGTGGAATGATGTGGAAGGCCAAACAGGAGATTGTGGGTGCCGGGGTATCCATTACATCAGAGGGGACCAAGGCGCCAGTTAGCCATTTGAGACGTGACACCCCCTTGTCCTTGCACTTTATCCTGTTAACTGGCAAGATGTGCTGAAAGTTATGTGGGCCCTGTGAGTGGAACAGGCTAATACAAAATACTTCGACATTTTAATTGTAAGGTAAAGTCTACAGTATTATTACGATTTAATTAAAACTAAAAATAACAAATTTACATCTACAGTAATTTAGATTTTCAACTTTGGATTTAGGGAGCAACGCAACCTCTTTAAGATAATATCATAGAAAACCAAATTACTGAAGCATTTTCTTTTATCTAATTTTTATGAGAATAAACATTGTAATGAAAATGACATCCACAAAATGATATACATAAAAATCCAGTTGACCAAAGTTTGAAAAAAAATGGTTTAGGTTTTAAAAGTGCAACAAAAATGAACCTTGCACATTAGAACCTGCCATCACTCCCCCATTATTCTTATTTTTACATCAGTAGTATGTGTAACCACAATCAATTAGGATGGACAAAGTTTAAAAGTCTAAAATCTTGAAACATAATGTGAATATCACAGATTAGGCCTGTGTTAAAAGGCCCCACAATTTTTGTTTGTTTTTGTTTTTACAGATATATTATGTATCACAAAGTAAAGTTCAGCTCCCCTTTAGGGGTTTCTTATGTAAATAAAAAATATATCCATAGGCTAATTAATCCATATTTTCGCATTTTCCAAAAGGAATACATTACATTACATGTCATTTAGCAGACGCTTTTATCCAAAGCGACTTCCAATTAGGTGCTTTCAATTATGAACGTCCAAAGTCTGGACAGCAAGAACCAAGTGCAAGCACATAAACTTCAAATACAAAAAAAATCACATGTAAGTGCAACTGTAAGAGTACGTTTTGATAAATACTTGGTGAGTTAAACTGAGGTTAAAATAAACGCTATAGTCTGAATTTTACTGGGGACCCATCCGGGGTCCCTTCAACACATTTCCCTTGGGATCCTGGAACCCTTTGAGGACCAGCATGTTAGACCAGCACCAGTGTCTCCTCCCAGCATGAGGTAACGCCCTCTCCAGCCATGGAGATAAAAGTCTGTTCCTATCTGCTCTGTTCACGCACAGTAAGCAGTTGATGAACACGTGCGTTTGACTACCCTGTTCATTCGTGTCCAGCCTCAGCTTCCTGCCCCCATGTTTTGAGCCCGCGCCAGTCGGAGACAGTTCACCATGTCCACCGGGTCTCTCAGCGATGTCGACGACGAGCTCCTGGACGGCATCCTGAAGTTTGGCTCCTCCGGTAAAGACTCCAACGAGAGCACGGAGGAGAGCTCCAACTGCGAGGGCACTTGCGCAGACGACGCGCCGGGCAAGAAACGGAAGACAGCGTCCAGGAAAACGGCACCCAAGGGTGTGGCACAGCAGGAGGGCAAGCATGTGCAGAGAAACGCTGCCAACGCCCGGGAGAGAGCCAGGATGCGCGTCTTGTCCAAAGCCTTCTCCCGGCTGAAGACCACCTTACCCTGGGTACCAGCGGACACTAAGCTCTCCAAACTGGACACACTGCGCCTAGCGTCCAGCTACATCGCGCACCTCCGGCAGATACTGGCCAACGACAAATATGAAAACGGATATATCCACCCCGTTAACCTGGTGAGACTGGGCTAGAGTGGGGGGGGATGTTAAAAAAAAAAAATGTTGTAATGTTAAAGTGAAGTTTAAAGAAGTTTTTGTGAAATCAATAATGATGGTTTGTTCGCCTAATAATATTTAATATATAATATTTTGTATCTAATGATACACAACTGGAATATATAGATCTATAAGGATTTTAACCTGGGTTGCTAGGCCTCATTGGAACCAATGTGACACGTGAGGATGACAGCTTTTGTGAAGCAGGTGCAGGGCAAAAGCAACGATTTCTATTTAGGCTGCTGTTTTAAGGCAAAACTCCAATATCAGCCTTTATGAAGCATAATGCTACGATGAATGAAGGCCTAACATGTTTTGAAATATTGCAGCTGACTGGGCCATCAATTGTTAAATGAAAATAGCTTAAATATTTGTGCAATTTCCCAAATATCACAGCAGATCTCCAAATAACCATTTCGATTTTTTTTTTTTTTTTTTTACGGTAAAGATACTATTCTATAAAAAATCATACACTGTAGTGTTGATTAGATACATTTTCAATCATATAATTACACTTTTTTTTAAACTCAATGCATAAACATCTAATGTCAATTCCTGCCTGGAAATCCTTATGTTCACCTGAACCTCGCAATTGATTAATTTACACATAATTGGTATGAATTGTTTGATTTAATGACTTGATGAGCTGTAGTGTAAGAAGCTGCCGGTCCTAGCTGATGGTGTGTTTTCCTCCGCAGACGTGGCCTTTCATGGTGGCAGGCAAGCCGGAGAACGAGCTGAAGGAGATGCTGAACACAACCCGCCTATGTGGAACAACGGCCTCGTGACGGAACCAAGCGGACGACCTTCGTACGTTTTCAAAAGGAAATACGATTTTCCAAGACGATTTCAAAAGATTGTGACTGTAATGCACGTCTCATCTCCGCAGACTTTGAGTGGGAATAACGGAGGGGGAGTATCCCCTCTCCTTCGTTCCCGTATAGAAAAGTTGAATTTTATTTAAATGCGTTATTGTCACATATCTTTGTCTTTGCTGGTTCAAAGATAAATTGCTTGTTTGTGCTTTAAATTGCTCTTTTTTTATACTCTGCAGATGCATTTTCACTCATGCAAGCCTGTTTTGGTGGCTGCATTATGATGGATGGATGTGTCTACTGTCTCAAATGGTTGTACAGATTTGTATATAAAATATATTTGTATCACTTTTACACTTTGTGTGTATTGAATGTTTTTTATTTTTTTTATTCCGATTAATTCGGTTTTATTTCCGTGTGTGGGCCAATGCTCTGACCTGGTAACCCCCTCTTATCACTCCCCTCCTTCACAATAGCAGAACCTGAGGCTCTCTGTTGTTTCTAACAGATAACAGTGGACGTGGTGGTCATTACATAAACAAACTTTTGCCTTCAAAGATTAGTTGAAAAGCAGGTTTTCCTCTTGAAGTTTAAACAAATCAATTTAAGTTTATTTCCCTGTCAATTTCATTGATAAATGGACGAAAAGTTAAAGAAACTGCAAAATAATGTGAGACCTATATAATGAACTAATACTAGTAGCTACAATTCCACTTCCAGGTCACTCAACAATATTAGACCATAGGCCTACATTAAAACTCTATAGCAACAACAACACAAGTTTACTGAAACAATATCACTACGAATTGAGTGTTGGATGGTATTTTTAGATATAGCCTAATTACATATAGGCAAATTAACTGTGGTAAACTGTATCCTGCAGGATTCAGCCAATCATAAGTGAGGAGCTGAGCGGCACGTGTAGTTGGAAGTCAGAGGACATTTTAGCCATTTTGAAAGTTATAGAAAACCTGCGCGCCCAGTTGTCCAATTCGCTCGGGTTATGACCGCTATGTTTACATCATACTGACAGATATTTATTCTCTCTCTCTCTCTCTCTCTCTCTC
>NC_045750.1:14011076-14013128 GCF_008692095.1 Etheostoma spectabile | reverse complement strand
CTCTCTCTCTCTCTCTCTCTCTCTCTCTCTCTCTCATAGCCCATGATGCATTCACGGGTAGCATAACCTGCCAAACACTGCATATAACTCCATCATATTAAAGGCCATGTCGTGATAAAACACATGGCTTATTTGTATTTTAAATCAGAATTGCATTCTTCTGAAGTAGGCTATGAAATAAGTCTTGCACTTTACTAGGTATCTTTTATTTCATGCTATGCCTCCACTTTTAGAGGCAAATGTTTTATCTTAATTTACAGCCATTCCACTTCCTATGTGACTGCTTCTGCTTTTAATACTTTGATAACATTTTTCCAATAATACTTGTGAATTTTTACTAATGAACATTTTGCATGCTTCGACAACAAATGGAGTTTTGTCATGCGTCATGGAGATATTTACATTATTGTTGAGGCTAATGTCATTACTTTTCAGTGACTAAGAGGAGGGATGTGGCTGACTTTAATTAAACATACTTGTTCACTTCACTTTGCCCACGCAGAAAGGACAGCAACAAGTATCCTTCACCAGGAAGGAAGAGTGAGTGCTATAGCAATGAAAGAGTCCCACCGACATCTCTTCAAGGACCCTCACCTAATACATCAGCGGCGGCATGGCAGGGGCCTCGCCGCCACCTCAAAGGGACCACCGTGGAGAAAATAAACTTGGCCGCCTCTCTCCTGGGGCCAGCTGCAGACAGAGAGAGAAGAAGAGAGCTAGAGAAAGGGAGGGAGGGGTCTGCATTAGGGCAGGGCCGGGATTCCCATACTTGCTAATTGTTTTGTTGGACCGCTGCCCAAACTGGGATGTGAAAAAAGTCCACAGACTGAGGGGAGGAAAGGAAACACATTGTGTTCCAGCTGATCCCATCATGTTTTCCATCTGCCCTCATGCATCCATGCCAATACAAAGTAAGTGATATTGGCATAGCTGTTTTTTTCAGGGGTGACGTGGCTATTGCATTATAATAGTGTGAAGGCTATAATCAACAGTTTGTAATATGCATTCCAACATATTTCTCTCTCTCTCTCTCTCTCTGTCTGTCTATACATACTGGTACATATTGGACAGACTTATGAGTCAAGAGAGGGACATGTACAGCTAATTTATGATGGTTTTTCTTTTACTATCCCAGAACTCTCCCCAGGCCACACATCTGTCTGTGTGAGGGACCTAAGACTGCCATCTTCTGGACAAAATATAAGGTGTTTTAGGGGACATTTTTGGACCTGACAATCAAACTCCAGACATCCTTTCACCACCAATGAGAGTGTTACAGAAACTAACACGTCATTTCATACTGTGAAAAGGTTACATAAAATAGTCCCTGGTTTGAAAATCCATTGACATTGAAAGATAGAAGAAATAAAAATGAAAATTATAGATGAAGTATATTTATTTATTTCCACGATTATAAAGTCATGCTGATAATTGAAGAGCATGGTAAATATAATTACTATGGCCTTTTATTACATTGACTGAGTAGACTTTACAAAACGCAGTAATCATTTCATTTATTTTCATTTATTGAATTTTGCTGGGTTGTTCCAAATTGTATTAGATTGGCATCACATTTTGAAAAGCAAGAGGCCACTGAATGTGCTTCTCCTCCGGGAGGACCAAATGTAACTCATCACCGACACTCAGCTCTAGAGTAACAGCATTTGACAGGTACTCAAACTGGCTATGATTGGGTTGCAAATTAAACATTATGGATCTCCCGTTATGAAGAAGTTGCACTCCCATGAGGCTCTCTACTGTATGACCACATATTGTAAATCCGAAATAGTACACTCCTTTCTGTGGTGCAGTGAAGAAGCCAGGGGTTGGACTATGGGTGCCACCAACATTGGTGAAGACCTTGCTGAACTTTAAGACTGTTGGAGTGTTGTGAGGCCCTACACCTTCTGAGTCCGTCAAAGCAGCGTTAAATGCCACCTACAGTGGTGCTCATGAGTTTACATACCCATGGAAAAGTTGACTAAAAAGAGGAATAAAAAAACATCTTTTGAAAATTGATCTTATTGCCTTAATTTAAAAAAAAAAAAAAAA
>NC_045750.1:14004386-14011053 GCF_008692095.1 Etheostoma spectabile | reverse complement strand
CCCCCCCCCCCCCCCCCCCCCCCATCATCACATACCCTTCACCATAGATAGAGATTGGCATGGTTTTATTTCAGTCAGACTAATAGCTGGTTTGATTTGCATTGAGAGATGATTTTATGGAAAATATCCCATTTATTCATTTACAATACCTTATTCATTCACAAAGAAAATTGGTGTCCTTAAACGGTTGGATTTTTCATTTTGATTAATTAAGGCATTAAGATCAATTTCAAAAAGATGTTTTTTTATTCCTTATTTTAGTCAACTTCAGCATGGGTATGTAAACTTATGAGCACAACTGTATGCATTGTCTTTGATGAGACTATCCACCCTGCTTTCAGAAGTGTTCATCCGGTCCATTACAGATGCCAGCTCTTTGTCAACTTCTTGAGTTGTGTTCTGAGTCATCCATCCTGCGTGTTAGGAGCTGCAGCTCACTGTCAGCAACTGTCACTCTGGCTTTTATGGACAAAAACTTGAGCTGCCTGGTTTTCAAGATCAATCCTCAGCACCACATTTACTTTTTTTTTTAAATTTCTTCCACTTGCTTGTCACTGGCATCAAACCTCGCGCTGAGATCTGACAGCTCTTCCAACTGCTCCATGTTTAGTTTCTTTAGTTCTTCCCCTTGCTTCTCACTGGCTCCCAGTCTCTCCTCCATGGTAGTGTGATCTCTCTTCAGCTCCTCCAGGCTGGTTTTAGTTAGGAGGAGATCCAACTTCTGATCATCTGCTTGCATCTCTGTCTCCCTCAGCCTGACTTCCATGTTCCTCAGCTCCACCTTCTGCTCCACCACCATGTCCCTCAGCATTCTCACCTCCGTCCAAATGTCAGGGCCGGTGTTGGTTTGGTCATGGGGCTCATCAGAGGTGGTATCAGGGTCCAGAAGTTGCTTTTTATCAGGCAAGTATTCATTGGGTTTGGCGTCCCCTGCTTCACTTGCTCTCAGAGAGAGAACACATGAAACCAAGAGGCAGGGCAGCAAAACCAGCAAAGATAAACCTGCCCTCATTCTGCTGTCTATTAATGCACCTACAGCTGTATGGGAATTGGTTACCTTCTTTTTTATAAGGAAAATACGTAGCAGACGTCATGAAAGCTGCATCATGTGGTTTTGCTCTCCAATTATGAGAAAAAAAAGGTGAAACAAAGACAAGTAGAATAGCAATAGCAGGTCATTTTTTTGTTTGTTAATTCCTTATTTATTTTGTATTGTTTTTGTAATGAATACATCCTTTTAATCCATATGCGTAGTACACAGTTTTGAGGGCTGCAAACAACTGGAAACACAATCTTGACAGCAAAAGTGGAAAGAGTCGCTGGGCTTCTACATAACTTGTGAAAGATCTAACCAAACGCTGAGTAAAAATACTATTAGGCATTTTTTTGTTGTGTCATTTTCTATAAGTGAGAGAAGAGGAAAGTTATGGCGCCTCTTTTTGGTTTTTAAACTGTTCTGTCTCAGCATTAAGTACAACCTTTTCTGTCTGCCTATTGATGTTCTATGTTAATGACATTACTAACAGGACACAGATAAATACTAATAACTTCTTTTGGTTATTGTGTATATCACAATTCAATAGACTGCATAATCCTTGGTTAAGAAGGTGCTGTATACTTTTATATATCGTTATGGAAGGCTTTGGCCTATGCATTGAGGTGCAAATGCATGATTTCATGGATAATCCCTTTCTTTTATTTGCATATACTAGCTCTAAGATTCCACCAGCACCATTTGGGATTTTACCCATGTCTCTCTTTATCTTATCTGTGTGACAGTTTGTATTGTTTAATCAGAGACGCTGAGATTTATAAAACTCATAATAAAAGTCAGCTGAACACTATGCTCTGTGGAAAGCAGCAGATCCCAGTCGTCTCGGTTTTCTGTACGTCGAGAAGAAAATCATTATTATTTCAAAATAACTGTAAAAGTCTTTTAATGACTTGACATTATATGACCAGACATTTTAACTTTACAATTTTGGCAATGTTTTAATCGCACAATGGATATGCAGCTAAGCATCACTTATTAGCACAGAGATGTTCATCACAATGTACCTGCTAACAGTATCTAGTTCAACCAGTAGATGGCAGCAGAGGATCCCATTTAACAAAAAGTTGTGACTGTAAACAAAAGCAATACAGGCAAAAAAAATAGAGGTGAGGGAGAAGTGAGAAATAAAGAACCATGACATGAATCTTTGAGGATTTGAGGACATTGTAAGATGATGACAGGGTCTAGCAACTAAATGGGCCACAGTGAGTGGACACACTGGAGCTGAGGTAAGGGTCATGGTTGCAGAGGAGAGAGTAGAGAAACACAAAATGGTGCAAATGTTTTGGTGAAACAGGAATGACTGTTGTGACCGGCCTGCTTTTTGAACACTTGATATAGTCAGTGGTGGACGTCCGTGTGTAGCTTTAAAGTATGTAAAACCACACTCATCATGCATTTAAAATAATTGCCAGATATACTAACATGACTGAGGTTAGGGAACAGCTGGTAGTGGTGTCAATTTGTATCAGATGGTATGGAAGCCTGGCACAGCGGCCACTAGAGCAGAGGAGATGCCAAAGATAGCGATAGGCCTGTGCAGATCACCTACCCATGTTTATTGGCATGCCTACTCTGCCTGTGTGCGCGTGCACACGTGCGTGTGTGTGTGTGTGTGTGTGTGTGTGTGTGTGTGTGAGAGAGATTGTTGGCATTAGTTTGTGATTATTAAACAGAGTACAGCAGGTGTCTGCCATGAGACTTCTGACTTCTTTACGTCATTGCTGAAGCAATCTATGCAGTGAACTAACCATCTTTTTCTCCTTCATTCATTTTGTCTAAGAAAACTTTACCTTAAAAGTACACAGGTCAGTTTGGATAAATCAAAAAAACTATTTTTTGTACATATCGTTGATTGTATCAAACCATACAGGTGGGCTAGTTTTGTTTTGTAGTTGGTGTGTGATGATCTATAAGGCCATAAATCATGGTTTATACCAATACTTTGAAAACTTAATCTATTTGACTTAGTATTTTCTATGTTCCCTGTCAATGGAAGGTTTATCGTTGAGGTGGCTAACAAAACTGCCACAGAGGCAAAAAGGAAACACACATTCATTTAATAGTTAATTCATTTAATAATTATGCCTTTTTATGAGGAGAAAAGGTGGGGGAAATATCCTGCATGTTTAAAGGATTATTTTACAGTATTTCTGAGTTGCTAAAACACTAAAATCCATTCGCAAAACCAAAGTGCAAAACCAAAGGTGCAAGTGTACAAAACCACTTTATTGATTGAAGCACACAGTTTGTAGAACTTTAAACACTTCATGTGGTTAGACACAGCTACAAATCGGAATCGCTCTTTGTGCAAAACTGAAACACATTGTCATTCAAAAAGCACATGTAGCATTTTGGTGACTTCAACCCAGAATGGCACAACACAGCCCCAAAAGTGAAATACAAGTAACACACTGTTGTATCGAACACAAAGCACTAAAATTTAACACACCTGTTTCAATCATAATGTGTTGCACCCAATCAGTAATGGGGATATAAAGCAGGTCAAATCCAAATGGGATGTGTGATTTTCACAATGGAGGGCAGGAGAGAAGGGGAAGTGAAGTGGAAGGGACGTGGACGGGAGCTGAGTGGACGTGGACGTGGACGTGGAAGAGAAGGAAGAGGAAGAGAAGGAAGAGGAAGAGGAAGAGGAGGGGAGGAGGAGGAGGAGAAAGAGACAGAGGAGGAAGAGACAGAGGGGAGGAAGGAAGAAGAGACGGAGGAGGAGGAGGAGGAGGAAGAAGAGACGGAGGAGGGGAGGAGGAGGAGAAGAGACGGAGGAGGAGGAGGAGGAGGAGAAGAGACGGAGGAGGAAGAGGAGGAGGAGGAGGAGGAGGAAAGACAAGAGCCATCATTTCAATGAAATTAGAGCAACAATCATACACCATGTTCTGGTTCATGGAATGAGTATGAGGGAAGCAGGACTACAGTGTCCAACCAATATAAGCAGTTCTCTGTGGCCTCTATTGTCAGGACATTCAGAGAACACAAACGGTAAGTGTACTATCATTGTGGTCCCTCGAACTTACAGTACAGTATGTACAGTTGTGGAATGTCTCACTAAATTACTGTAACCTCTCTAAAAAATTGGCCCTTTTTGCAGTATACAGTAAAACTAATAATAGTAACATAAAAATATATATTTTAGTATTTTACATATTTGGTACATGCATTAGGTCTGTCTGTACAATTCTAACAAGATGTTTTATTTGCAGAATTGAAAGACTGCCACATGGCGGTGGAAGGAGAGGTATATTCTACAAGAGCAGGAGACCATTATTGTCAATATGGTCCTAAAATAATCTCATTCGCTGCGAGAAAAACAACAGCGAGTTGAGGAAGACAACGAGAACTTTGAAGGATCAAGTGTGAGTTCTCCACAATTGACTGTGTCCTGAAACGACACCGATAAGTCTCAACAAGTCTACAGAGTACCATTTGAGAGAAATTCTGAGAGGGTAAAAGAGCTACGATATCAATATGTACAAGTAAGTAATACGTAATGTCCAGAGATTATAAAGCACTATTGAGTTACTGACAATCTTTACTGTGTTGAATGTAATGCGCACATGTATACAGAGTCATGAAGCCTGGAATGCTATGTCATTACGTTTATCAAAAATGAACTTTTTCATTTCTATAGAGATGTTTCAACTGGATCCATGGAGAGGCTCATGATGCATCTTTTTGGATGAAGCTGGTTCAATCTCACCAAGAGGAGAAGGAGAGCGCCGAATATTATTGGTCAACGCAGTTGTAGAGTTGCCAGGGGCAGCGTGGTGGCAACGTGACCATATGTGCTGCCATCAGCAGCTACGGGGTTATTCACCGCATGGACTTTAGGACCTTACAACACTGCCCACTTATAACGTTTCTGTGTTCTACAGGAAGCATTAGAGACGTGAAGAGAGAGGTGATGAGAGGCAGAGCATCCCATGTACGTGGTAATCTGGGACAATGTGAATTTCACCGTGGTCAGTCGAATCCGTGGTTTGAAAAATAACCCACGTTTTATAAAGTGTGCCTCCCACCATACTGCCCTTCCTTAATCCATTGAAGATTTTTTCTGCATGGAGGTGGAAGGTCTATGAACAGAACTCTTATGCCAGGAAAATCTCCTTCAGTCAATGGATGCAGCTGTGACAACTTGGAGTGGAATCGATTCAAGGTTGGATTCGTCATGCTAAAGGATCTTTCCCCGTGTTCAGCAAGGGACAGGATTGCCTGTGGTTATGGGTCCTGTGGGCCTGACCATGCCCAGAGGCATGATGCGAGGCAGAATGATTCCAAGACATTGCTATAGATGCTGCATATTTTGGTTGGACTATTGTGTGCAGGATTGTGCAAGCACTTCAAATATATCAAATTTTTCCCCTGCTTGCTTTGAGTGCAGTTTTTGCATTTATCTGTAGTGTGTAATGACTGCTGTGTAGTGTTTAGCATAGTGGATGTGTGTGAATCTGAAAACAGTGTTTGGTTTTGGGTAAAGATAACATAGTTCTGAAGCAATTGTTTGATATAGCAAGACAAGTCAAAGGTTTTGACAGTGTAGCTTAAGTTTGGTGTGTGTTAAGGTTTTGGGACGTTCAAAAAATGTGTTTTAGCAACTCAGAAATACTGTAATATTTGGGGAAATAATAATGACGTCCTGAAGTCTCTGTTGGTTGCCTGTGGCACCTCACAGTGACAAGTCAAAAAAAGGCCAATAAAGAGTCTGTACATAAATCATTGTTTTTACAAAAAAAGCTAAATAGAATATGTTAATTAATGAGCTTTAGAGGTGCTGAGACATTTGGAAGGAGCCAGGCTAGCTGTTTCCCTTTGATTTTAGTCTTCTCATCAAACTCTTTGCAAAAAACAGAGTTTTTTTGTAGAAATACACTAAAAAGCATTGCAACTTGTTTTTGTTGTTGACGCATTAAAGTGTAAAAGAGATGCCACTGCCTGCCCCTTGTAATAGTCAGATCAAAGCTCAGAAAACTGACACTAGCACACATAGCTGTTGGGTAGACAAGTAGAACAGACGAATATCCATCACTGCATGGGTGCTTTCAACCCTTTTCCTCCTCCTGAACCATTATACACTACATAAGTGAGAAACAATAAATTTTACTGTGAAATGTTTGTTTCTCGAGCCTTGAAGTACAGTACTTGCTTGCACACACAGATTTGTGTAGCCTGACGTACTTCACATTCAGCAGACTGAAGGAATTTGACCTAAACACGGTGGCTGTCAGGCCAGGCTTTAGTGATTATGTTACAATAATTGGAATCACTAATATGGACGAGCAAGCACCTAGAGGCCACTAATTCTACAATGTAAAGGAGACAACAATAACAAAAGGCTATTTTATTTGCAATTGTCCTTTAGGCCTATTTGTGTGATATTTGGAAGACTGAGAATAGATGCCCAATTTTACAACAACATGGTCAGTTGTCTGCAAAGAGACGCAGTCATTTTACTCAAAGTCTTCAACTTCTAATCTTATAAAATACAATATTGTAATTGGATGTTTTAGGGCTTAGAGAGTGTTTATAGTCAAATGCAATTTGGGATCAAAGAGCATACAAAAGGGTAAACACACACACACACACACACACACACACACA
>NC_045750.1:14002863-14004376 GCF_008692095.1 Etheostoma spectabile | reverse complement strand
CACACACACACACACACACACACACACACACACTAAGAACAGTGTCAGGAAAAGGAAGGGGCGCCTGACTAAGTGATGTTTTCCCAGGTGGGCACAATTACCTGTGTAGTGTGTGTGTGAGCGTTTCTGTGGGTGCTTGCACACAAGCCTCTGAATGTGTGTGTCTGTGTGCGCATTAGAATTATCCACATGTTGTTTTTAGAGGATTCCGGTCTATTACAATTAGGAAGACATGAATCAAAGTCAGACTCCACTTACAGGTAGAGAACCATCAGCTGAGTAGCCGAGAGTCCGACAGTGTCCTGATGCTTTTTCTTATTATTACCACTTAGAATAATACTGTGCAGACAACTACGATACCTAAACTGCGTCCTGGGTTTATTGAACAAGTGGCTATTCATTCGCGGTTAGAGCAGAGCACTCACAAAGCCAGCGGGAGCAGGAGGATGATGGGTCACTGCATAGGGGAGCAGAACACAAGCTCTCACTGTTGAGTCATGGAGTTTATGAGAAGCCGAGGCTAATCCTTAGTGAGTCTGTGTACTTGGACAAAAAAAGCCAATGCCAGTATATTTGTGTGTAGACACACGACGTGTGCTGGATTTCACTCAGGCAGTGATGCAAACACCTGCTTTAGTGCTTATCAAATCGGTGAGTTTGTATGTGTGGCCTTGTGTGTGCCCTTGTGAACTGGCGAACATGTGTCTCATTATAAGCTGAAATCACTCACAGGTGACTTTGTTTATTTGATCTCAATTAAGCCTCCGCCTCTTCCATCATGGAAATTTAACCAAGACTTAAAAAAAACAAAAAACATCCACTTCTATTAATTCCAAACAGGGTTCCAAGGATTGTGGTGAAAATGCCAAAGAAGAAGAGGGAAAATTAACAAATTTGTCAAAACTGTGCCCGCCCTGATGGCTGTAACAACATGCCATTTGAATCCACTCCACCAAAACGAGAACACCTCAGAATACCGAGCACACATGGGCTCAATTATTATCCCGAGGAATTCTGCAAAATGTAAAGTCGGCAATAAGGAAAATATTCCTCTAATCTGGGGTCTTCCTCAAGCTGGGTGTGAAGGAAATTTAGGGGGTCCCCGTTTTAATTGGGTCCAGATTCGACCACCCTATTGAAACGGCCTGGACAGTTTTTTTTGGTGGGGTTATTTAGTTGGAAAAAAGATTGACTTTTTGGGTTGTACGTGAATAAATGTCAGATTTTTCTGAGGGGGTTTCTGCAAAAACCAGATCAAACTGCCCCAGTGTTATAGGAAGCAGATGGACAAGACCAAGGAAAGAAAACAGTGAGTCCCACAAGAGAGAGGTTCACAGTGAATTACAGAAAGAGTTAGCATGACAGAAGAAAATGTGAATGTGAGAAAAAAGAAAAAGTGCTCTCAAGTCTCAGCCTTATCAATCAAAATGTGTGAATGCAAGAATTAAACTGTTTACTGGACAGTATGAGTACATTCTGATCACTTACTTTTGAATGAGTTTAACATGCAACG
>NC_045750.1:13999615-14002853 GCF_008692095.1 Etheostoma spectabile | reverse complement strand
AACACCATGAAAAACCACTCCACCCACCCACCCACCCACACACACGTAGTTTGACAGATTTATCTGGGGAATGGAGAGACACAACTCACAACAGCCCTTTTCTTCCAATGACAGCTCTGAGAAGCCGCATTGATAGGAAAAGTACAGAACTGCAGTGCACTTAGCAATAGGAGGGTGAATGTAGAGTGACTGGCAAATTGAGATTAAGAAAGACATTTCTTTTCCTGTTTAATAAAAACCTTAGTATCTTCAATAGCACAATGTTTTCTTAAGCCTTGTAATTCAGTGTAACGTTTTAAAATATAACCTTTTCCAGTACAAAGTCCAAATAGTGTTGCTTCACAATGCATACTGTATTCGTTGAAAAAGTTAACAGTATTCTGTACAACACGATGATGCCTGTATCAGAATCTATTTTCTGTTCAAAAAAGTGTACACAGATATCCAAATCATGAAATGAAATCACAAATAAAAACATTAAACAAAAAGACAAAGAATCAAATAAATGTATTGTACTTTCTAATGACACCATGTATTTTTCCTTTAATATAATTACATTTCATATTACTTTTATCCTATTCCCTATCAGTCTTGGGTTTAGTAAATGTAGGATCTACTTGCTTCTAGCAACATTTGGGCATAGAAAGTTATAAAGTCAGAGTGTAACTAATCTGATCATGTTTGCTTGTTCACACACTGTGATACAACATGTCCAGTACATATCCCTTCCACTCTGACAGCAGGCACTAAAGACACTAAATCACATTTTATAAACTGTCATAATTTTCAGCACAAATTTCCCCTTATCCAAGCTTTCTGATAAAATCAAGTCAGTCTCGTTAATAGTGCCAACTTATCCGGCATAATCAATTATACAAGGGCCTTTTCATAGAGCAGGTCTACAATATACTACTCATTAATATTCATTCTTAATAATATTCACTCAATGAGCAATCCTACCTGCCCACTCTGGAGTTATGACCTCATGGCTGCTGCTTGGCTCTTCATTGTCACTGTTAGTAGCAAACTGGACTAGTGGCAGCTGCTGAGGAGCTATGAGAAAAAAGGTTTGATTCACAAACATTAAAGCTTTAGTGCGTGACTTTCTCATATAAATAAACGTTCCTACACAGCTACTTAAGACTATCATCTCTACAAAACTCTCCGTATTTCTCAATATGGCTTGGAAACTGGTGTCGTCCGGCAACTTAATACAAAAAAAATACATATATAAAAAGAGAGGGCTGTGAGTGCAGGCAGTCTAGGGACAGCTTCCATGATATAGGATTTTAACCCAGTACCGTGACCAGCACATGGTGCTCCCAATTAGCCAATTCAGCCTTGTGATGTTCTCATTTGGTGTTTGCAATGACCATACGTCGGTTGAACTATTGGTATACTTTACTGTGATAACATATTCAGGCAGGTCTCATACATACAGCCATTGACTACCAATAACTGATGGACTACCTCGCGGGCTTAGTGCCAAAGTTGTATATATATATACCACATATGACACAGTCGTACCACAATACGTTGTTGTCGTAATCCTACTAATGATGTAAACCCTAAACATTAAAAGCCTGTGTACATCTGAAAAATTTGCATCCCATTAATATAAATTTTTCTGGTTGAAACTAAAAAAAAAATATATAATAGTGACTCTTAAGTTCTAACAAAAGCACACAATCACAAATTTTACAGTAACTACTAAGTGAAGACAATTATGAGAGTGCAACACATGCCGCCTCAATTCATGTGCAAATGAAGTGATCCAATACCTGCGTGGATAATTGATGTGTTACTGTAGAGTGCAGACGATAGAAAGCAGCACAGAGGGCATCAACTCAAACACTGAAGAGTATAGATCAGAAATGACCTTGTTTTTCCTCGCTACAGAGAGCAAAAGTCATGCCCTTTAACTTCCGGTCAATGGGACCTATCTTTTGAAATAATATAAACGGGAGTCAACAAGAGATAATACATTTTTTGGTTTGGTTTGAACTGAGCCATGCATGTGTGTGATCGTTCAGTGAACTACATCTCTCGTCTCGAACAATACACGTCACCAGAGAAATACGGCTGTCTCCTTGTCGAGCTTTACCGTCTTCTTCCAAGACAAAGACAAAAGTATCAAAAGAGGTGAAAACCATTATAAATCAGGTCATGTGTCAATGTGGTGACATCTGGTAATTATGTATTTTCCCATAGCATTTTACTTAACCATCTTGCGACAAACTGTGATATTCTTGACATGTAAAATAATTTTTTATTTTTAAAAACATATGTGTAATCCAAGGCATAAGTTGATCAGGACCAGAAAATAGTTTGTCTTTCGCCATTGGCCACCGTTTTTTTTTTTTTTTTCCTCAAAGATAGGTCCCATGGAGGCAAACGTAAGGAGCAGGACTTCAGTTCTCTGTTAAGTTGTTTTAATTGCTCAAAACTCATTGGCTTTTCCAGTTCTACAGTATATTTTTGTTGCCCAACCAGACACAGTTCCAAAAGTTAAAACAACTTTAATAAAACTCGCTAGGTCAAACACTGAAAGGGCTTTTCTGTTGTGGTTTCACTTTGATGCTTCACAGTTTCCTGACTGCTACATTTACAGCTGTCCAGAGCAGAGCATCAGCCACATTCGTAGATTTGACAAGATTCAATTAAAAAAAATTCAACTTGCAACATCAGATATGACTTTGCATCTTTGAAACACCAAAGGCCCAGTCACACAAACAGCAAATGTTAGTGGCAAAATACATTTGTTTCAATGAAAATGCTTTGGTGAGGGATTCACTCGCGGGGGCAAATTAAATCAATCACATGAATTTTTCTTATTAATCCCCTTTGGTGAACTTCAACAGTCAAATTTGTGCAAAGCAGAGAAGAGTAAAAAAACTGAAGGAAGCTTTTGAAGCATGTTAGCTGTGTAGCACCGTTTATTTTCCCTCCCCCAAAACAGGAACAGTTTGCAGACAGTAATGAGATAGAAGTCAATGGTACAAACACGTTGTTTAAATAAATAAACTGTGTGAAGTTATAGTGAATGAGCTAACAAAACTTACTAGCTATAGATAGAGAGCTTCCCCTCTGTGGCGAAATAGCATTAGCATGGCTACTAGCTAATAGCCGCTGACTCGCCAGCAGTAAATAGTCCCCGTGTCGCCACCTTTTTGTAAAGACGAGTAGATGAATTTTGCTGTGTCACTTTCTGGTGTGAGAAGGCCTTAGGATTTGGGAA
>NC_045750.1:13993884-13994605 GCF_008692095.1 Etheostoma spectabile | reverse complement strand
TAAAGGAAAGTAACGAGGAGGTGAAGCATGTAATATGCAAAAATGGAAAAATGGCTGTTATCAAATGGAGAGAAAAATCCCAACAGACCATAGTGGACCAACTGAATGAGTAAGGATTTAAAAATATCTTCTTAGCATACAAGTCACTCCACATTTTTACGAAGTTGTAGGCTACACTGTGTTTTAATTGCTTTATTATCCCTGTTTTGTGTGTTGGTTTTATTGCCATATCTGATTTTATGTGATAAATGGGCTGGTTTTACTGTAAAGTGTCTTTGAGTAGCCTACCATGTAAAGCACCATATAAATAAAATGTATCATTATTTAGCCAACTTTGCCTTAAAAGTGAGCAGAGGGAATTAATGTTCCTTGGTAAATGGACCCTAAGGACTCTAGGCTTAATTTCAAACCCTTATTCACAATGTGACAACATGTTTTGCAACCATATACACAAATCTCTATAAGCTTTGTCTAATTCTAAATATCTTTGTACAATTAATATTCATACAGAACAAACAGAACGGGACAAAAACTAGAAAAACAAGTAAGTGACTTCAATACACACTGTGAGTATATATGTAAAACAATGGATTAGTCATGTTTTTTTTTAATTCTTGCGCCATGCTGACAAGTGACAGCACCAAAATAAAAAGATTAAGAAAAATTGTGGAGTTCCCTGTGTGATGAATGTACACTACACTATATACGTATATAGGCCACG
>NC_045750.1:13993708-13993874 GCF_008692095.1 Etheostoma spectabile | reverse complement strand
TGGTCCAGTGATGTGAGACTAATTGTGAAGGTTATGAAACCAACGTAAGCTATAGTACCTGATAAAAAACATTAGGCCTACATATTAAGAAGAAAATAAAGCAGAACACATTCAGAAGACACGTTTGATGGGATCAGGGCGGCAGCTGATTTAACACATGAGACTC
>NC_045750.1:13987708-13993698 GCF_008692095.1 Etheostoma spectabile | reverse complement strand
CTTAGCCTGGTTGTTAGCCTGCTCTGGACCAGGCTAGTTGCAAAGAATACATCTCCATGGTTACTTGGCAGGGTTTTATTCAACCTGCTTTTGTGCAACTAAGTCAAAGTTAAATTCATCCAGGATAACTAGAATATCCTGGATTAATCCCTTATCCTGGTTTTGTGCAACAGGCCCCTGATTTTGAATCCTGGTGGAAGGGTGTAGCATGTGCCAAGGAAGAACCCTTTACATTTTGAAGCAGATCTGAATCACAGGGCAGATGAACAAATTCATTTTCACTTTTGTTAACTTTGCGAGATAGGGCATTTGGCCTTGGTGGAGTTCTGTGCACCACAACAGCTCTTGGATTTTTGGGTGTTGTTGGCAGTACATTTATTGCAGGTTTGTATTTGTAGCGCTCACATGTAGTTAGCTTCTTTACATCACACTTTAATGTGTCTTTTGATAAGTTCACTTTGAGTCATTCAAATTGTTTGACTTACCAGGGATGCTGCTGGCAAACATTTAATCAGACATGAGCAAAAGATGGCTGCCTAAGCAGAGCTCCTAAATACAGAAAGTGGCCAATCAGAATGTACCAAGTGCCCCCACATCATGGGGGTGATTTTGATCAATTGATTGATTTCTAGTGTAGAGATTTTGCTTATTTGTTAAGAGTAGCATAGTTTGTTGGTGTTTTTGTTTTGCTTAATTGCAAACATATTTATACTGATATAAAAATGTCCTGTTTTATTTTATTTGTAGTTTGGGTGGTTGTGTTTGTCTTTTTGTTACTCTTTCATCTTAAAATGGTCTGATCATCCGTTATTTGTGTTCGGTACTTTTGGTAAATAAATTTTTTGAAAATCCACCTATGGCTTTTCAGCCTGATCTCTTAACTTCACCCGCAATTTCTGGACTTTATATGACCACCCTCCACCCAAGGTACAATGCTGCAATAAAACACAGCTCTTGGTTGTGGTCCCCAAGGCGCTGCTCCAAAAGGTTGGAGATCTCATCCTCGATGTTAATGGGTGCGCCATCTGCCCACCTTGGTGTAATCCTGGACTCCACTCTCTCTTTCCATACTCAGATCAAATCTATCACCAAATCTGCCTTTTTTATCTCAAAAACATGTCCAGACTCCAGCCATCACTCCCCAGCAAAAACCTAGACATGCTCCAGTATGTCCAAAACTCTGCCGCCAGGGTCCTCACCCACACCAAAACCTAGTAGCACATCATGCCAACCCTCATCCACCTTCACTGGCTTTGTATTAAGTCCTCAAATATAAAATCCCTCCATGCCCTGGCCCCACAGTACCTCTCCATCCACCCCAAAACCTGCCGTCCTCAGATGCTGGCCTGCTCTCCATTGCCCACACCAGACTCTTCAGAGACAGAGCCTTTAGGTTTGCAGCCCAATCTCTTTGGAACACCCTCCCTGCAGATATCCAAAATGCTACATGCCTGGACATTTAAAATAAAAATCCTGAAACACCACCTGTTTACCACAGCCTACAACCTCATTTAGTATAGCCACAGTAATTCTATAAAGTGTTTCATGAAAAGCCCTATATAAATAAAAGGTATTATTATTATTATTATTATTATTATTATTATTATTATTATTATTACTGTAACACTTCCTGTATTAACATAACAGCTAACATAACCCAGGCAACAATCACATTTGCTCCAAAAATGACTCCAAGGCACCCCTCAACCTTCTTTGCCATGTTTACTGATCCCAGCATAACAAATAGAAACAATAGCCAAAACTACAAAAATAAGAGAATGCTTGTTTAAGTCAGCACGGGCATGAATGTGACTCATACACACATTTTCAAATCCTGCAAACTGCTTACCACACCGATCGTTATCTAGAGTATCTATTCAGGTTAATGTATACCTGTTGATTCAGCGAGACAGATATATATTATTAATCTGTTAACTATCCTGTATGACTCAGCAACATAAGTGTTGATGGGAAACAGTAGCTCAATGGAGGCTGGTGGCTTAAGACCTTCATCTCATTAAAGTTACACAAAAGGTAGTGATTCACACACATAAGGTCATACATAGCTTTGTCACACAACTGATGTCATCTTCTCTTTCGCACCTGCGCTGCATCAAGGAAAAATACCGCAGGTCTTTCCTTCCTGCTGCTGTCTCTACAATCAGCACTGCTCCCAGACCACATGGACAAAACACACACACACACACACACACACACACACACACACACACACACACACACACACTTATATATACACTTTACCCCCTATCCCTTGCTGCCCTTGCTATGTCTTCTTATTTTTACTTTTTTATATTGTTTACTTGAATGTCATGTTTTTCTGTGGACCTAATTTGTTAAAAATGTCTTGTCTACACCGTGGGATAGAGGGAAACGTAATTTCGATCTCTTTGTATGTTTTGACATGTGAAGAAATTGACAATAAAGCAGACTTTGACTTTGACTTTGCTGCAACAGTGTGAATTTCCCCATTGTGGGACTAATACTAATAAAGGATTTTGAATCTTGAATCTTGAATCATTCACAGAAGTAACTGCCTCCTTTACTGAAGCTGCAGTCTACAACAAATGTCCTTAGGAGGCGCTGTGTGTCAGGGCTTTAGGATTTATCTGAAGTGTAGCTCTTTCTATCGCCTTCATTGACATTTAATGATAATTATAACTAGGGTCACACCAGGGGCAGATGCACACACACATATATATATACACACACACACACACACTGCCTGGTTAAAAACATGAAGACATTAGCGGTAACTTGATGCTGAGTGAGTATTGATCTACTCTCAGGGGGCTTAGAGAGTGAGAGAACACTAGACAGCACTTTATCACAGCACTTGACCATCTAGGTTGGTGTGTGTGTGTGTGTCTGTGTGTGTGTGTGTGTGTGTGTGTGTGTGTGTATGTGTGTGTGTGTGTGTGCATCTCTGTGTCTTTGTATTAGAGGGAGGATAATGGAGATATAACTACACATTTGTGATTTTTTGTAGAAAACAAGAATCAAAACCTAACCTGTCAATCCTGTCTTTGAAATCCAGTCTCATTTTGTTCATACACATTTTAAACTTGTACTTCACTCAATACTAAAATGCAAACTTCGTTTTTTGCTTCCTTTTTCCTTCCGTCCATTCATTCATCCATACATCCATCCTTCCTACCTTCCTTCCTACACCATCTTTACCAATATCCTCCTGTGCGGTCCTTACTGACACATTCAATCTGCATCTATACCATTATAAAGACCAGACTGAGTAGTAATCAGGACTACGTGTGTGTGTGTGTGTGTGTGTGTGTGTGTGTGTGTGTGTGTGTGTGTGTGTGTGTGTGTGTGTGTGTGTGTGTGTGTGTACGGGCGTGTGTGCGTGCGTGTGTGTGAGACCAGTAGGGATTTCATGATTATGATTGCTGAGGACACGTGCTGCTCAAATTCTTCAATGATTGCCTCCAAATGAAACAGAAATGCCAAACAAAACAATAAAGCCTTCGAGAGAGAGAGAGAAATGACAACATCATACTTGGTCTGTTTCTTGAAGATATCCAGACCCCAATAACGTGAGCAAAAAGTGACCAAAAGGGACCTGAAAACAGGGAGCAGATGGAAAAACAACCACATAAAAGTGCACACTTGGTGGCCGGGTTGACTGAGTTGGTAGAGCAGGCGTATTCATATACAAAGAAGTTTATGCCTCAACGCACAGGTCAAGGGTTTGAGCCCGACCTGTGACAATTTCCTGCATGTCTTCCCGTTCTCACCTAGTTGTCATGTCCATTAATTGTGGAAAAGCGCAAAAATGCATGATTTTCCATGTGTGTGTTCTTGTATCTATACACATTACTCTATGTACACAGTACTTGTGGTGTGCTTGCCCCATATCATATGCTTGTTTTCACCATACTGTCACATACAGATTTATCCAGTCATCCATTTATATTGGAAAATCGTTCCTCATCACACACACTCACACTCACACACACACACACACACACACACACACACACACACACCTCAGAAGCAAAGCCAACTCAAACTACACAGGTGCTGGTCCAGACAGACAGTTACTGTATGTTATCTGTCTCAAACCTTCGGGCCATTGGCACATCTCCCTGTTTATCTCTCTTGTATTCTTTCTGATTGTCTCTTAACTTGATATCTGCTTACTGTTTTGGCTCCAGTTCAGAGCCATGTTGTCACTGATCACCACAAGATAGCCTGCCTTTGATCTCTCCATCCTGATTTATTCATTTTCCAGCATCTCTGTCTCTCACACTTATGATTTGTGAGTAGCACATTCACATAAAGTACAGTACAAACAAACAGCTTTGTTATGCTCTTTAGTTTGACGTGATTGATTGTCTTCTTAATGTTTTGAGACAATAAGTAATTTCCACACGGTTACAAAAACAATCCTTAGTGCTTTGAAATTCTTCAGATTAATGTGTTTATTTCATGTGATTAGTAGAAAAACGTGACTTTCAGTAAAATAACAGCTGACGTATTCTACTCAGTGGCTCCTTGGTGCTCTCTGGTCAACATCGAATGATTGATCGTTCAAAGGGGATTTTGAGAAACTAAGAAAAAAGTGCAATATGCTGGGTTGGCGTCATTCCTTTGAGCTAAAGTAATGGTTTATACAGGAAGAATGATGATTTGTAGAGAGAAAAGTAAAAACAAAAAAAACAGCTATGAACGTTTTATTCCAAAATGTGAAATCTGCAAGGTCATTACTCAGCTGCAAGTAAGCACACTTAGAGATCAATTTTAATTTGATAACTTTGAACCCCATAAACATGCCTATAATGAAATGGTGCATTCATGCCAAGCATCTAAATTCTACATTCTTGAATAACATTTTTGGTAAAAGGTATGAAAACAACTCAATTCTAAATGTCAAACCTGAAAAGTATACTTTGCCTAATTCAATTTATTGACGAGTAATCACCTAAGCTGACAATCTTTCCTGATTGACCAACATATAAAGTTTGAAATGTATCTTGCGTAATCAGGAAACAAAATATCCCCTCATTACCACATTTGAGCAAATGTTGCGTCAGTCAGTGCCTGATCTCTAAACCTTCATTAGCCCTGAGAAAGACACATCATGTAAAACGTGCAGAGGAATACAAATTGAATGAGAGACACTATTTTCTCCCCCTATTTCCTCTTTTCCCTTAGTGTGTTTTCTTCTCTATATCCTTTTTGCTCTCTTTTAATTTGGCCCCTCTGTTTGTTTTTCTTCATTCTTTCATTAGTTCTAAAAACATAGCAGGAATTCAAGCTGTAATACCACTGAGATTCAGTATCAGTGTGGGGATTCTGAGTGTGAGTGTGTCAGCGGCAAACAGAGAGAAAGAGAGAGAGAGAGAGGGAGAGAGAGAGGGAGAGAGAGAGACAGAGAGAGAGATGGCAGTACACTAGAGACAAGAGGCATTGCCTCATAATGATTCATCCCTGTGCTATGCGGGCATGTAGGCCCCACAGCCACACAGGGGCATAATGGGAATACTGGAAATTCCTATTGAAGACAATGGGACTGGTTGAGAGCTGCATTTTTATTTATTAGTTTGGTTTTAGCTGGATTATAGCCATGAACGCCATGTTACTGCAGACAGCCTCCATCCATGATTGGCGCATCATAGCACGCTAGATGCTAGCATCAGATAACTTTGACTATTTCCTTCATTGCAAAACATTTGACATTTACAGACGTGCACCAGAGAGATATCTAGAAATTACTTAATACATTTAACTTGATATACATGTTGACTGATATTAAAGCATGTACAGGTTAAGTTATTTTCATTTATATAGCCCCAAATCACAAATACAATCTGTACACCCTCAATCCTTAGATCCTCAGTTCAGAAATGGAAGAACTTCCCAAAACAAGACATCATGAGAACATACAAAAACAGAACAAAACATTTTTATGTGATTCAACTCTAAAAGTATATATATATATATATATATATATA
>NC_045750.1:13987375-13987698 GCF_008692095.1 Etheostoma spectabile | reverse complement strand
TATTATGGGTTCAACCTACAAAAACATTGGATCCTACATTTCCAATAATACAATTCAATAGCATTTTTTATTGGAACCGTTGTTGCTTCTAAATGTCTTTTAAACCCCACCCATCCAGTTTGTTAATGCAGATTAAAGTAGAGCACAAAATGAGATAACCTGAATGACATCAGGGTTCTTTTTGATAACTTTAGAAAACACTTTTAGAACCACAGAGACATTATACATCTGTTTTCTATACACTGTGTAGTACTATTGTGTAGTACTACTATATTAATTTTAACGTCACTTACAACGCAATATTGTTTCTTGTATCATGGCAA
>NC_045750.1:13987233-13987365 GCF_008692095.1 Etheostoma spectabile | reverse complement strand
AAATACCTTTATTTGACGCCATTTTGCTTACTTTCAGTCTACCTTATAATCGTTGTCTATTGTTTGCCTGTATTTCTTGTGTGTTTACTTGTTTGTGTGTTTTTGGTTTTTGCTGTTATTGAAGAAAATGCT
>NC_045750.1:13983262-13987223 GCF_008692095.1 Etheostoma spectabile | reverse complement strand
TAAGGAAATTTCCCCTTTGTGGGATGATAAAGTATAATCTAATCTAATCTAATCTCCTCATGACGATTAAACTGAATTAAAGGTGTACAATCGGTGGAATGCCCCTTTAAGGTGGACTACACCAAAAAGAGAATAAGGAAAGCCTGCATTGTAACTTACAACACTCTGGTTGGCATTTGATTGCTCACTGACATGTCAAAAGATTACATTACATTATATGTTAAACTTCAATATTCTGCACATTGATAGCTGTGTTGTTAACATTAGGGTTAGAAAGACAGACCAAGATTTACCCAACTATATTGAAATCTGAGAAACATAAACTACCGTGAATATTTAAAAGTATCAATTCATTATTAAAATGTTCATGAAAACATGTACGGTAATAACGTGTTGTTGGCACTCTGTAGTACAGAGAGATGTTTATTTGGGTTGTCTTATCCTCACTAACAATTCAGCTGGAAGGATTTTTGCATTCTCACGAAAATACGGAAAGACCATTTCTTTGAAAGTGCGTTTGATCGTGTGTACAGGTGTTTTCCTATCAAGGTCAAAAAATGAAACTATTCCATGGTCATAATCCAGCTGCACTCTGACCTTTTGGGGAAATGAATGTATAGGTAGGCCTACTTCTTTCACATAATCTTCTGGAGTAAGTTCATGCAAAATGTCAGTGCAACTGCACCTGTAGATGGCCCAGATGTTGGGATCGGTCTTTGGTACTTTACTTGGCGTTTTTGCAGCCACACCAACAGCCCAAAATGGTCCCCCCACCACCACATCCCAGCTGTGTTTTCCAGAGCTAAAGCCTTCAGAGCCAAGAATCATATTGTATAGCCTTTCTGGGTTTTTAGGAAGCGCCTGACTCTTAACGCTTATTGTTGAACGAGTCATGTGTTCTGATATAGTAAACCCTGAGTAGCCAGTGTTGGGGTCCAGAGTTACAGGAGCTTCAGAGAAAAACAAATAAAAACAAAAGGGAAAATTATTGAGATGGTTTATAAAAGAAGACCTAATACGTTTTTCTGTATTTCCTGTCAGATGTATAATGTTACACTGTGAGATTTTCATATTACACATGGCCAAAGCTTCAAATAATGAGGTAAACGTAAAAGAAATGGTCGTCCCGCTCCAGGCTGGCACGCTACGGCAGTGTTTACGTTACATACCCTGCCCCATGTAGCTACATGCTAAGTCAGGGAAAGCTGTAATCTTGGTTGCAGATGTTGTTATGATCAGGGCGGCAGTAGCTCAGTCAGTAGGGAGTTGGGTGGGAAACAGGAGAGTCGCTGGTTCAAGCCCCCATACGGAACAAAGTATGGTGGTAGGCTGGTAGCTGGAGAAGTGGCATCTCTCCATTTAGTGCATGTATAGGTACTGGGCATGTGTGTGTAATAACAATAGAGTGGAAATTGTAATTTCCCCTTGTGGAATTAATAAAGAATAAATTATATTAATTTCACCCAAATTTCGGATCACATTCCTGCTGGAGCATGTCCAGTTGTGTAATATTTGGTTTAGAAGCCTTTATTGTTATTTCATAATATAATGTTGCACTATATATAGTACTTCATTGCAACCCAGCCCATATCCAGCAAACAAGCCCATTTCGGTCCTGTGTGGGGCCACGGAGGGCTGTAAATTGGGTTACATGAGTAGAGTAGAAACACAAAATACAAGTATGAGCCTGAAAATGGTATAAAATAGGTCTCCTTTAAATTTAAGGTAAATGTTTTACTAAAAACATTACAGTGTATTCATAGAACAACTTGGTGTTGCTTTGGTGATAAGATTCAGCATATACCTGTACTGTACATGCCACTGCAGATGAAATATATGTTAAAATGTTAACATATTGCGAGGCAGAACCACTTTGCTTACTGTATTGGATTATGTTCTTCATCTTCTTCCAGACTGTAAACTGCAGGTTCCCCACATGTTTGGCCTCGTCAATCAGAGCTTCTGATGGAGTCTTTGGGTCTGGCAGGATGCATTGAGATCTAAAGGAATATTAAGCAGCCACAGACTACTAGTCAAATGTTTTTTTCATTTCATTGTTTGGTGCAAAGTCTTAAAGTTATAATCCTTTTAAGATTGTTATCAAATCAAAGCAATTTTTCCCTATTAGTGAAAGCTGGTATTTATTTTTCTCTAGATGTATTTACAATCATTAGCCACCACTCTAGTAATTCCCCTTTTCCAAATTTGTGTTAACCTCCCTAGATCAAGCTTCCCTCTCCCCTAAACTTTTGAACGGGATGCATCCAGGACTTTTTGCCCACAGTGAATGAAACCGTCCCAAACTACCATCAGCCCTGACCATCATTCAGCTGGGATTTGATAGGTGTACAGGAAGCAACTTACCGCTCCATAGTGGATTTGACATTCTGTCGAATAAAGAGAAAACGGGATAGTAAATCAATACCTATAATTATTTTCATATTAAGATCAGAAAATGAATTAACACTAGAAATCACTGAGTACCAGCATAAATGAGAAGTCCTCAGCCTTCATATCCTTCTCTATGGTTTGGATTTTGTCTGTGAGCGAGGAGATCTCTGCAGTCAAATTAACCATCCGGATGTTCATCGCTTCACTCTTGAGCCTGGCCTCGTTTCTCAGCGCATCAATCCTCGCAGCCTCCTCTGCTCGCAGGAACTTGTAAAGCTTCTGAAACTCCTCTTTGATTGTCTTCTCCGTCTGCTGAGCCTGGAGCTGAGGAGAAACACCTTTGTGATGGAAATAACAGACAACACATGTTGCTTTCTGCCTCTATAACCACGACAGTATAGTCTGTGACTTACCTTAATGTGGCCGGCCATTTTATCACAGGTGAGCTTTTGTGCTTTAAATAACCCCAGTTTGGTTTTCAAATGCAACACCTTAAGCTTCAGATTAGCCTGCAAATAAAGGTGCATATTAAATACATAGCAAACAGTGGATTAGTTACACAACACCTACATTTGTCTACATGAACAACATGAACAGTGATTTCTAAAATGATTTTAAATAGCCTACCAAACACAAAATCTCTCTCTAAATTTTTTTTTAAATTTAAATATGTTTTCTTACCCTACAGGGTGCTACCGCTTCGTTGATAGGGGCGCAGTTGTGTTTCTTATGTTTTTGTGCATCCCTACAAATCACACAGATGAGCTGTTGATCATGCTGACAGAAGAGCTTGAGTTTTTCACCGTGCAGACTGCACATCTCCTTAGATTGAGGTCTCTGACTCTTCTCTTGTCTCAAAGTGTCCGACAGGTTTCTCAGTGCCAGGTTGCGTGGAGGCTGAGCCATCGGAAAGATTTCCTTACAGACGGGGCATGTCTGGAGTCCGCTCAGTCTCCACCACTCCTGAAGACAGTGCTGACAGAAGCTGTGACCGCACAACAACACCAGAGGATCCTTGAAAATGTCACAGCACACCGGGCAGGTGCAGTCCTCCTCAGACGGTGACACGTTGGCTGCCATTCTGATCGGACAGACCTAACTTTACTTTCACTTTCACAGATTCACTCGTGATTTCTCAGCCAGAGCTCAGGTTCAGTACTTTTGGTTCCAGGAGCTTTTCATAAACATACCCAAATTCCCTGTTACGTCAACAAAAGCCCTATTTACTGGATTGTCTAACTTTATTTTGTTTTCTAATACATTACCGAAAAGCCGTTTTAGGTGCTGCTTCTCGTCACTTCTTCCTGTTTTCTGTGTAGAAACGGGAGGAGTCTCTCCAGTTGTGTCCTGCCCTGTGCCAACAGAAACATTCATCTGGTTTAGCCAAAGAATAAGGAAAGACACAACCCTGTTCATGTGATTGGTTTCTATTTCGCATAATGTGAAACTTACTGTATCATACAGCCTGTAGGCCTACACCTCACGGGGAGAACAACAGCACCTGTTTACTGGTTCCGCTTATTATTCCACTTATTTAGTAATATTCATCATTCCCATTCTCACATCTCAC
>NC_045750.1:13983120-13983252 GCF_008692095.1 Etheostoma spectabile | reverse complement strand
TTATTTATTCATCATTCTCATTTCCTATTCAAGAACTATTCGTATTGTTCATACTGTTATTGGTAATATAATAACATAATACTATTTATCCCAGTATGCACCATGCTCCACATTTAAATAATTTGATTGAAC
>NC_045750.1:13981310-13983110 GCF_008692095.1 Etheostoma spectabile | reverse complement strand
ACTCATGCCTCTATATTGTTTCTGTTTAGAGCAGGGGTCTTCAACATCTTCTAGGCCAGGGACCCCTAAGCTGAAAGAAAGACCGAGTAGGGGCCCCCTACCTCATATATTTCTCTCTCTCTCTATATATATATATATATATATATATATATATATACATATATACAATTGAGTTGCATATTAAAGTAGGTAAAATGGATGAAAAGAAATGGCTATTATTTATGCATGAAGTTTTAATGTTAAACGTCCATCTGGAAGACACAGTGACACCTTAAGTTTAACTCTATAGTGGCTAGGTTACTTATAGGAAGCTTATCATCAATGTGTCAATATGTTTTCACAAATAGGCCAATTCATATTTGCTATTGAAATGTTTGCATTCAGATTAATGTATGGGTTCTGACTTATTATAAATCTTGAAATAAGACACACTCTTTACCGGCCCACCAGCGCAAACTCTGAGGACCCCTCTAGGGGTCCCGGACCCCCTGTTGAAGATCCCTGGTTTAGAGTATGTATATATTGTGTATATATTAGTGTGTATATTTTCTTTTGGTTGTTTTTGTATGTGTAACTACATTGTGAGTAACGATGCTCCAAAGAAAAATTCCTCGTGTGTGTCCTCATGCCTGGCAAATAAAGCTGATTCTGATTCTGATTCTGATTACGATAACAAAGTGCCAACACAAATCGAGTGGTGGAAAGTACATTTAGGCCTACTGAAGTTCAATTTTAAAGTAATATGTAGCTACTTTACTAGCCCGTGTTAAAATCTAGATCTGTAGTTAGGAACAATCCACCTTAAATCACCAACACACTGTCACAATTTACCTTGATTGGTGGTTTTCTGTAAGTATGATAATGATTTTAAGGATCAACTAACATGTAGGCCTATATGATTTACCATTACGAGAGGTATCCAGTCTGGTCTAGGAACCATTGATTTTTGAAAGAAGAACTTTAACTTCACAAAACATGTGAGATCTATTGCTGACTGCTTTCCAGTGATTATAGAATTACTTTTAATATTACTTCCCAGACATAACACTGTTTTCCCAGGATTACGTCTGTCCATTGCCACTAATCGGCCCTATAGCTCTGCATATATGAAAATCTGCATGGTTTACATTTACACAGTTTACTTCTGCTCCTCTGTTGTCTAAACATATTTTTTTGCCACACAGCGTCATTGTTAACTGCCATTTTGGCATGATAAAAAAATTAGTAGAACTCATTGCAGGTTTACTGCAATCACAGCATTCATGGTTGTACTAGATCTACGACAGTTACTGGTAGTGGCAATGAGGCCTGGAGAGGGTGTTTTCTTCAGAATAAACATAGTCAGCAGGTTATGAACACACATGCTAAAAAAAATAGGATCAAGCTGGTATTCATTCCAGAAAATGGGAACAAATTTGGGAAATAATTCCTGTGAAATATCTACAAGGATCTCAATTCCTGGTGTTCAACCCTTAGGATATCTCATTAATGTTTAGAGTGGATGGGGGCAGTAACATCAACGATCCTGCAGGAGCAGATGGGAACATATACATCCTATATACACATTACATAAAATGCATGTAACCTTATTGCTCTCATGCACACACATTCACATTAAAGAACACACATGCGCTACACACGTCATATTCCCAGCATTGAAAATCACAAGTGATTTGCCCCTTGACCGCTGCAGCAATCGCTATCAAAGGCTAACTATTCTAACATGACAGCACACACACTACCATTTGGCCAGCTGGTGTGGTATACTCTTTACCTCTCTCTCTCTCTCTCTCTCTCTCT
>NC_045750.1:13968476-13981300 GCF_008692095.1 Etheostoma spectabile | reverse complement strand
TCTCTCTCTCTCTCTCTCTCTCTCTCTCTCTCTCTCTTTTTCCTTTTCTCACACACACTTGAAAGAAGAAAACCTAACTTATCTGTCTGGCACTGTTCAGACTATGTCCTCTCCTTTTCAGTCTCTTCTAACAGCACAACATGAGAGGTAAGAAGGTGAGAGAAAGTAAAAAACTATAGATAATTTTTGGGGGCTGCTCCAATTATGTGACATCTCAAGATAAAAAACGTAATTGTAGTATAATATTGTTATTCTTTCTACTAAAATTCAGCCTCAGTCATTATTGGTACAGTGTGGTGTGATAAGGTTTGTGTGTCGGCAGTGGTGTAGTCTAATGTTTTGTAGTGGGTGTACTGTACTGTATAAGTATCTGGGTGTGGGGGGGGGGGGTTTCCTGGGGAAATCTTTCGCGTCAAAGACTTTATTTTCTGAATTTCTATACACTTGCAGTTTAATGCAGCAATTCACAGCTAAATACCTTTATTTAGCCTATGCAAAGAAACAACACACAGATTATGATTTTAAATATGTCAAAATTGTGAATGAAAGTATGATGTTTAAGTGGGTATATGGAAATCCTGGAGCTTTCTTAGTGAGTATACTGCATATACTGTACCTGTGTATCATGTAGACTACACATCAGTGTGTCGGTGTGTAAAAATCTTATCTTATTGAGGTTAGCTATCAAAGTGACTATAGTGGTGGAGGAAGTACTATGATTATTTACAAAGGTAAAGGTATTAATACCACACTGTTAAAATACACCATTAGAAGTTAAAAACCCTGCAAATGATACTTAAGTATGTAAGTTTAAACAGTGAAATGCACTTATTAAGTAAAAATACATTTGTGAAGCTGGGAACAATTCAATAGATACCAATATTTGTCAGTTTATTTTTTGGGCAATTGATTAATTGACTAAGGGTTTTAACTGTACTTTTCATATGTATTGTGTGCCAAAAATTTCAGCACTACTTTACAGTATGAGCTCGGTTACATTTACCTTTCCTACGCTGGTGTGATTATGAGGGTTTGGGATAGTGGTGCGGGGGAGGATTCATGTGAGTCTGTTCCTATACTTAAATATTATGTCCATAACCATAAAACATTCAATCCACATAAAGCCAAATGTTCTGGATCTGACCACAGTAGCCTCCCCAGGGTGGTGCAGTAAAACCGCCCTGAGCCACCATTAGGTGGGAGCTGGAAGAAATACGGGACAGAGGCTGGGACCGAATGAGAGCCAGAGCACAGCTGATGGTAAACTAATTTTGTTGACCTGACATACGCCCCCCCCCTCACACACACACACACACACACACACACACAAAAGCACACACACATGCAGGATGTATTGTGTTCACACACACACAATGCACGTCTATGTGGGACACACCTACTGTTCTGTATCATCATGCTTCCACTCAAGTGAGGAGTCTCTTAGGACGTTGAATGTGGGACAAAATCACACTCTCGTTCTCTTTCTCTCTCTCCCTCTTTCCATCTCTTCCCCGAACTGCTCTCACACACTTGATCACCATTTCAGCGAGTAAGTCATATGCTCCATCATTTGCCTTGAGGGACAAAAGAGTGGGAAGGAATTCAGCGAGACATTGTAGCACTTCTCTTCAGACTCTTGGAGAGAGAAGTGCTGTGTTTGTGTGTTAACAGCGTTCAGCTGCACAGCTTTCCTGTCTGTGACACAGAAGAAACTCTATACAAGTCTAAATCTGGACTCGATATTCAATGTACACAATTTTAAATGGAGAGAAGAAAACATCAGTCTTGTTCGTCGCATGATAAATAGGTGCAATTACATCTGAAAGGGGTTGTACGTTAATGCTAAATCATTTTGTGAAGGCGTATGTCAAGCTTTTCAATTTTAAAGCCTTTATTTGAAATTGCCACATAAAGGTTAGAAGCATGTGATACTAAAACTAACGTCTGCCTATCTCATGACTATTCTATTTATATATCTCTGAGGAATAAAGGGATACATTGTAGTGATTACAGGAGCCACACACAAAACATGAAAGAACAAATATATTTAGATTTACATTAACTTTCTTTGTTTGTCTCCAACTGTCACCGGCCACTAATAAAGAGTAAGCAAAAAAAGTTGTAAGTGTAACTGGAGTGGCAGCTCCTCGGCAGGACATTACAGGAATTTACGATGTGTTAAATGTTTCCTTTGTTCCTCCCTGTGGCAGCTCGCTCTGGCAATTAGGGAAGGCAGCGGCCTGCAATGAGATCATTATCCCTCCCTTTCTTAAAAATCATGTCCATGCAGAATTGTTTGATTGATTGATTGATTTACTGATTGATTTATACTTCCAACAGTAAGTCATAATTAAATGAGCGCTATTTTAACGTGTTTATAAAAAAAAAACCTTGGCACTTGCATCTTCATCTAGCTTTTACTTTTGTATTTCTTTAAATATTGTGATTAAATCTGAAACCCAACTGTGGCACTTTGCCAAAGTCTAAAATTCTGTGCACTCCACCCCTGAAATAAACCCCATGCGCTATTCGATTTGGCAAACCAATTTGGGGGGCAGGAAAGGGAGAGGTATAGGTTAGCTGTAGTAATAATCATAAATCACCTCTGAAATGCTGCCATGTCACATGCCAGACTGCGCCACTAATGACCAAGCCCATCTTTCACCGGGTATTTTTATCTGAGTACCCTGACACTCAACTTCTGGAAGCGTCTTCTCGTTTTACGTCGTCAGCACCTCGGCCCGGCCTGAGCACAAGTTCCTCACATATCTATAAATACCAGCCAGCTAAATGGCATTTTCTCTTACCCACCCCCTGCTTGGCAAGAACCAGGAGCTCTGTGACTTGGCAAACGAACCCACAGTCCACGCCACTAAACGTCTTGGGGCTTAGCCCACCCCCCTCTCTCTCCCACCCCAGCATCACCCACCGGAGAACAGCTGGCTAAAAAAATAGATCCATCTGCCACTGCCTTTAAATTCCAAAGTGGTTTCAGTTCAATTAAAACTGTTGAAATGGACTTACTAAAAGTAGCAAACAGCGCATTGGTTCTGTTAAAGACAACCTGTAGGATTCATTTCTAACACTGCAGGTGTAGTAAAAGCCTCAACACAGATTAGTGCTTGTTGACTCATGTGTATACCCAGGAGAACTACACAAACACCTGTACATGCTTACTTTGTGCAGAATGTTCTGCCAAGTTTTTTAAGCTTGCTGGCATGTGGCACTAGAGACTGCAGGTCAGTGACAGCTTCCTGCTATTTCGGGCTCTGTCACAGCTTGAGGTTTTAATTTATTCTGCCAGAATGTGTCAATCACAGAGTAGCAGGGTTCAGGCCTGAGTCTGCTGCAGGAGGAAGAGGGAGAAGCCACAGCGGGTAGGGCCTTAAAGAGTCAAGCAGGTCTAAAAACAAACCAATATTATGAAGGAAAGTATGTGCTTGAAATTTCCCTAAACCTTTTCTATTTGACCATGCTCACAGAATGTATGTATCAAATACATTCAGTCAAAAGAAGCATTTTCAGAGAATGTTTGCTGTCTTTGTTGAACAGCAAGAACATTTTACTTTCAAAAGGGTGGGAAACAAATGAGAGATCATGGACCTTTTAGCTGCACTATTGAGTCCTATGGCTAAGTTGGGGCATTTACATTAAAGGTAGTGTGGCTATTCCACACTGCATTCCGGAATAGGAGAAAAACATGCTCTGGTTCATTGACATTTCTTTAAAGCAACCACAGTCGTCTTGGGCAATGCTAAGCGCCGGACAGACCTGATCTCACAGGATTGTGTGAAATGAACACGGCCCCTTATTTCAAAATCTGTGGCAGTTTCACGGGATTGCCGAAAATTCCCTGATGGGTCAACGGAAGAATTCCATGAAATGAACACGGCCCCTTAAATTAAGGAAAAGGTTGTGGGTGGGCTTATGTTTCCATGACATGGGGGATAACAACTGGATGGTTGGGTTTAGGAAAAGAAGAGCGGGATGGTTAGGTTTAGGAAAACAGTAAACCACTGGGTTTAGAAAAAAACAATAAAGGGATGCAGGACAACAGCGGGGTGGGTGGGTTTAAGAAAAGAACAACGGGGCGGTTATAGTAATGTGACACACGGTACACAATCCCCAGTCTCCTGGGTGAAAGTCCTGTTTAACCCAGCCACCACCCTACACCTGCGCAGATTTTTTTATACTACTTACTACCCTAGTCGCTCCTAATGCTAAGTCATCATCTCATTGACTTTACATTGGCATTGTTTTCTGTGGTGGCCATACAGAATTTTCACACATTCCGTGCCACAACAACGTAATGCGTTGTTAACAGTTCGTGATCATGTCACGGACTTCTGTGAGACCAGGCTGGCCGGATAGAGCCACGGTGCCGCTGCAAAATAGCCTCATGAAGGAACTTGTTTTGGTGGAACATGTGTACGTTGAAAGGTTTTTTTAATCATGCCACAGAAAACTCAGATTTAACACATAGTCTAGCTATCTGTCTGGATCAGTTAAACATAGTCCTCTTAAATCAACTGGAGTTTAAAATTACAACACAAACTGAGTGGAGCAATCCCGAAAGTGGAACGTCCTGGATATAGTCTACATGAAAGGTGGCTGACAGCAGCACCTTACCAGAGCAGGAGGTTCACTCCTCTGTCTGTGGATAGACAGGGTGCTTTCAGCCACAGTACTGTGTGTATGATATGTTCTTCCATGAAGCCCAATGAGACACGAAGGCTGCAAATATTTGCAGCCCTAACAATCAACCAACAGAGGAGTTTAGGTCCTTTACTCCAAACTGGACAGAGACACGAACAGTGGACACGATTCTGCATGTATCACATTGAGTTTCTCCACAGACAATAGATGGATGTGTTTTCAGATGTGCAGTCTGTGCGTACAGTCCGTCATGCCGACCCTTAAGGCCATGCCGTACATTAAATTTAAAGATTTAAAATTATTCAAATGCGAGTGAATGTTGAATGTTGCAATCGTCAGTGGGCGAAAACCCTAGCTGAGTGTGATGAGTGTGAGCTGAGTGTTAACGGTGTGTTCCCAGTCTTGGTTTGGACATGGAGTTAGTCTGCTCAAAGATGGACTTCTTATTGTCTTAGCTTTATGTAACAAATCCAGACGAGCATCTAGGGCCAGTTTACCTGACTGGTTTGATGAAGACCGCCTCAGCGTGAATGAATACAGTGATCATTATTCTCTCTCTCTCTCTTAGCGTCAGGCTACTGTTCGCTATGCCGGTGCCTTTCCACAGGCCATGCCAAGGGTTTGAATCTGACCCTCCGATTGCAGTGCCAAAAAACACACCCACGGACACATCAGTCTTCATGCAATGTCATGCCTACTACACATGGCATCACATGACTTCGCAGTGCTTATGTAAGAAATTACTAAAAAGCTCAGTGTCACCTCATAGGATTACATAACAGGACTCAATGATTTGCTGTTTCCTCCAATAATGTCATCTCAGGGTCCAAAGGCAGCTGAGGCAGAGACAACTGATGCTGTCCTGCCGTGAGGGGCATCAGATCAGAAAAGTCTTGTATGTGTCGGTCTAGATGGCATGGAACAAAAAGCGTAATTTTGTTGTTTAATTTGGAGAGCGTGTTGTTTAATGCCATGGTGGGTGCCAGATCCTCACCCAGCCTCGGCTCCCTGAGTTGTCTTGCTCCAATAAGTGATGACATAGTGACAAGAGATGCACCCAAGGTTGAGTCCAGCCACTAATGTTTTCCTGCAGCCTGCAGTCAGAATAATCTCCAGCACCCAATTAAATAGTCAAGAGGATAAAAAGAAATGAACGGTTAAAGCAATAAAAGAAGGAGAGGAGTGAGGGTAAACACTGAGGTAAGAAAATGAATATCCCAGCCTCCTTTTCTCTCTGATCCCTCTTTTTTTCGTTTTTGCTTTGCCAGTGCATCAGCGGCTTTTTTCTTTCTCTCCGGGTCTGCCAGCTGATGTGGTCGCCAATGCCACAAAGAACAGAACTTTTTTTTTTTTCAGTGATTGTGTGTGTTATGCCAGGGAAACTTTGCTCTTTTCATTCTACCAAGCCTTTTGAATTGTATAAACAAATTGCATTTGTGTGCATGAGAAGGACAGCGCAAGGGGAAACAAATGTAAGATGCATTTGCTTCTGCATGTTTGTGTGTGTGTGGATGTCAGCAAGATCTCGAAACCAACAATCAGGGATCAGTCAGTGAGGCTGCTGACATCATCATCCCAAATACATGACAGCATGGTAAAAGCGCGCTGATCCGTGGCCAGCGGGATCCAACAGTCACAGAATCCATAAGCCATAACAAACATTCAATTTTTCAAATAAACTACACTCCTTGGCCAAAACTGTCATCTTTCTGGGGCCACCGTGGAACAGCGCGGTCTGACTTTACTTAACATTTATTTGAGCCATGTTAATTATTTTGTTTTGTTCACCCAGCATGTTTTTTTGGCTTTTACTACCACCATTGTTCTCCATTTTTCTGTCTATAGCTTAAACAGATTAACATGCACCATGTTTTCCTATGTATTTCTGTATGGCTCCGTAGTTTTGCTATATCCTGTCTGCTGTGACGGGATGATGAGGGGAGGACCCAAATGCAGAGATACGAAGGCAGGCAGGAGCAGATACACAAGGCTTTATTACAGTCTGGTAACAAAAAACGATCCAAGAAGGAGCACACAGACCAGGGGTAATCCAAATTCCAAAGTCCAAAAGATAGGCACAGGAGCAGGCAGATGGAAAAAACAATAGAAAACAACACTGGGGGCAAAACTCACGAGTGAACAGGAACGTTGCAAACACTGGAACAGGCATAGACAAAACAACAATGATCCAACAAGAAGCAGAGGAAACACTGGGGTTAATACAAGAGGTAATTAGGTAATGAGGAACGGTGAGACATCAGGGTGATCACGTTAGGGCGGGCAGGGCAATCAACACAAAGTAAAGCTAGACAAGACAAGACAAGACTAGACAGGAAGTCGACTTACAATAAAACAGGAAGTGAACCAAGACGCTTACCGGGGACGGAACAGGACACAGCACACAGCACACCAGGACCTGGAAAACACTGAGACATTCAAGGAGGCAGAAACGGGAAAACAAACCCAACAAAAACCCCAAACCACAACAGTACCCCCCCCCCCCAAGACGATTCCAGATGTCAAATAAAACCCCAAACGGAACAGAAAACAACCCGAGAGGGCGACCACAACTGAGAGAGGGGGACCAAGGCCAGGGGACCTAGGACACAGGGAAGCGGGGGCAAAGGCACTAAGGACAGAAGAACATGGGAGCAAAGGACCAGGGAACGGAGGCACATGGGACAAAAGAGGAGGAGGCAAGAGGAGAGCAAGGAGGCCAGAAAATAAGGCAAAGAGCGAGAGACGGGACCAAGGAGCACAGGGAAACAAAGGCACAAAGACCAGAGCAAGAACAAGGGAGCACAGGGAAGAAATGCAGGGGAACAAAGGTATCAAACCGTGGAACCAAGAACCCAAGGAGCACTAGAGACAGACCACGAGTAAGGAAATACAATACGGGGCACAGACCGAAGAACCAGAAACGGAACAGGCAGGAACCAACGGGAAGCGAGAGAGGATCGAGGAGGAGGGAGCAGAGGGACTGGAAGGAGGGAATGACTGGAGAGGAGCAAGAGAGGGACGGGAAGGAGGGAGCGAGAGAGGACTGGGGAGAAGAGGGAGCGGAGAGGGGACTGAGAAGGTAAAAAGAGAGGCGAGGCGAGGGCTCAGAAACAAGGAGAAGAGAGAACAGTCAGGGAAAGAGCACAGACGAGGGCACAAGGAAGATCCAGAAAAAAGGACGAGACAGGTGGCAACAGGACCAAGGAGAAAGACACTAGGACGGAGAGCAAAACGATGGGAGAAACAGAGACAACCAACAGAAAAGAGGAGAGAGCGACAGACAAAGACAACAGAGCAAGAGGTGCACAGAGAAGACAACAGACACGGAACAACAGAGACAGAGCAAAGAGACCGGGCAAGGACAAAAACCAGCGAGGGATTGAAGGAGAGGGACAGAGAAAGGGAGCATGGCACGGAGAGACGGTGAAAACACGAGAGTTAAGACGGACAGACAAAATGGAAAAAAAAAACAGGGAGAGACACCCATACAGTAAAAAGAAAAAACTGAAACCCAGAGAGCAGGACAGACACAGGGAAAGGGAGAGACAACCATGCAAAAACGAAGCGAAAGGGACAGAGCGAGATGAACCCACAGAGAGACTGGGCGCGCGAGAGGAAGGCAAAGAGACACAGATACCAGGACAGAAAGAGCGAGACAGCGGGACAGAAAGCAGAGAAGAGAGACTAAGGGCCAGGACAGGGAGAGAGATCCAAACAAAACGAAAGTGTTTACCCCGACAGACACAGGGACCGAACAAACAGAGGGGAGAAACAGACAAGGACATCAAGAGCAAAAGGCAATGGGGGAAACAGACGAGGAGACAAAGCGACACAGCGGGTGAGAGAACAAGGTGAGGGACAAACACGGGAGAGCACACAGAGACAGCGGTGCAAATCGGGCAAAGAACAAAGCAAAAAGACAGGGACAGAACTGAGACCTGACTAGACCACAGAGAGGCAAGACTAGACAAAACGAGGAGACACTGACAGAGAGAGAAGAGAGACCAACAAACAAAAGGGAGAGAGGTACAGAGACAAAGAGTACGGGAGACCCACAAACACAGGGACCGAAGAAGGACAAGGAAAGGCACTAGGAAGCGCAAGGGAAAGTACGAGCGGGTATACCACAAAACCCCACTAGGGGCGCACTAGGGGCACGAGGAAGCCCACAGGGGGGGCGCACTAGAGCACGGAGAAACCCACGGGGCGCACGAGGGACACGAAGAAGCCCCCGGAGGGGGTCACGGAAGAGCTCGCGGAGGAGCTCCAGAAGACCCGCGAGGGGCTCACGGAGAGCCCGCGGAGGGCTCACGGAAGAGCCCACGAGAGGCTCACGGAAGAGCCTGCGAGAGGCTCACGGAAGAGCCCGCGGAGGGGCTCACGGAAGACCCACAGGGAACGGGACAGGCGTAGACCAGGCAAATGGACGTGGACGGAACGGACAGCACGGAGACAGAGGGTCGGGTTAGGGGCATTTTAGATGGGACGGACGAGACGGTGAGACTACAGACTGATCAGGTGTGGGAACGAATTTGGATGGGTGGACGCAGGGACAGGAAAACTGGACAGGAACGGTGACAGGGACAGAGACAGTGACGGGACAGGGACAAGACTGGAACAGAGACAAACACGGGACTGAGACAGCACGGGACAGACGTAGGCACGGGGACAAGCACTGGGACCGGGATACGAACAGGTACAGAGCACGGAAGGAACCGCCACAGTGACGGACAAGAATAGAGACAGGACAGACACAAGACCAGGAACTAGGACTAGGAGAAGCAAAGACATGGCGGGCCGGGATTCCGGAGGACCTGGGACTGAGGCCAGGACCTGAGGAAGCCAGGGGACTGAGTCCCGGGGGACACCTGGAACCGGTACCAGGGGACCCCGGAGCCATCCTAGAAGGGCAGAGGCCCAGACACCGGCTGGCGGTCGTGGCACCGACCTCCGACTGAGGGCCAGAAACTGTTGCCGTCGGCCGGGGGCAGGACCACCGATGCCAGCCAGGGTCAGAAATGCTGGGCCTCTGATCAGAGTCGGAGTCTGGTCAGGTGGTCTGGGTTAGGGGAGCAGGTCGGCCTGTCTGGGTCAGTGGGCCAATTGACTGTCAGGGACGCCGGTCAGCTGTCTGGGTCTGGGAGCTGGTCGGCTGGTCTGGATCTAGGGGGCCGGTTGGCTGGTCTGGGTCAGGGGGGTCAGTCGGCCGGTCGGGGTCTGGGTCAGGGAACCGGTCGCGGGTCAGGGTCTAGGGGGCCAGGCAGCCGGTCCAGGTCGGGGGCCGGTCGGCCGGTCAGGATCTGGTCTAGGGGGCCGGTCGGAGGCGGGTCTGGGTCTAGGGGCCAGCAGCCGGTCCGGTTCAGGGGGGCCGTCGGCCGCTGGGGGTCAGCTGCGGCGGCAGCCGGCGGCTGGTGACCACGGCGTCTCCCAGGAAGACTGTCAGTGCACACTCCCTGGGAGCAACATCCAGCACGGGCCGAGGGTCCGGGCGCTCCCAGGGAGGACTGCCCATGACACTCCTTGAGGCAGAAAATCCGGTCACAGGCCGAGGGTCCGGGGCGGCTCCCAGGGAGGACTTCCAGTACACTCCCTGGGGGCAGTCTCTGCTGGAGCCGACTGGTCCCGCGGCGCGGACACCGCTGAGTCCGGGGTAGCTCCCAGGAGGACTGATCAGTGAACACTCCCTGGGATGCAGTCTTTCCGGCGCCGGCTGGGGGTCCGCGTAGTCGGAAGCAGTCGGAGGCTGTGGGTCCGCTTCATCGGGGCGGAGCCGCTGAGGTCCGCCTCACGGCGCTGGATGCCGGCTGCTAGGATGCCGGCTCGTCAGCGGCAGTCTTCAGCTGGGGCTCCGCGCGGCGGCAGTCATCGGCTGAGCTCCGTGGTGGCGGCAGTCGCGTAGCTCCAGGGAGGCTGATCATGACACCTCCTGGGATGCAGTCTTGCCGCGCCGCTGTGGGTCCGGAGTGGCTCCCAGGGAGGACTGATCAGTGAACACTCCCTGGATGCAGTCTTTCCAGCCCGGCTGGGGTCCGTTCATTGGCGGACCGGCGGCTGGCTCCGCGGCGGCGGCAGTCGTCGGCTGGGGATCCGTCTCGACGGCGGGAGCCGCGGCTGGGGATCCGCCTCATGGCGGGACCGGCGGCTGGGATCCGCCTTAACGGCGGAAGCTGGCGGCTGGGGATCTTCCGCGGCGGCGGCAGTCGTCGCTGGGGGTCAGGAACCACAGGCGCCAGCCGCTGGTGGGGTAAGAGTGACCTGCAGGCTCTTCCAGCTGGTAAACCTCCCGAGTAGGGTCTCATGCCTGGGACTTCAAAGAGCCCGGGCTTGCTTGTCACAGCGTTTCTTATCAGGAAACATGATAAGTCGGCGCCCCACGTCCGTGGTTTTCCCCAGCTCGACGACAAACCGGCCAACGGCATACTCCAGCCTGTCCAACTCCTCGAAGGCTGCTGGGTCCGCGCCGCCCACCGGGGAGGACTTATCAGTGGCAACTCCCCGGGAGTCCGTCTCCGTAGGCTCCGGGAGGGGACCAAACTTCCTGTCCACCTCCTCCCACCGCACCAACATGACGTGCCAGGTGTCCGTGGGATCTTCCTCATGAAAGCGGCGGAATGCGGTGGCCATGAGGTCCGCCAAAGGGTCCAAGGGGTGGAGGAGCGGCTCGAAGACGTATTCTGCTGGGTCCGTATCTGGTTGGATCATTCTGTGACGGGATGATGAGGGGAGGACCCAAATGCAGAGATACGAAGGCAGGCAGGAGCAGATACACAAGGCTTTATTACAGTCTGGTAACAAAAAACGATCCAAGAAGGAGCACAAAGACCAGGGGTAAAATCCAAATTCCAAAGTCCAAAAGATAGGCACAGGAGCAGGGCAAGATGGAAAAACATAGAAAACAACACTGGGGGCAAAAACTCACGAGGTAACAGAACGTTGCAAACACTGGAACAGGCAGGCTGACAAAACAACAATGATCCAACAAGAGCAGAGGAAACACTGGGGTTAAATACAAGAGGTAATAGGTAATGAGGAACAGGTGAGACATCAGGTGAATCACGTTAGGGCGGGCAGGGCAATCAGACAAACAAAGTGAAGCTAGACAAGACAAGACAAGACTAGACAGGAATCGACTTCACAATAAAACAGGAAGTGAAACACACAGACGCTTACCGGGGACGGAACAGGACACAGCAACCAGCACACAGACCGGGAAAACACTGAGACATTCACTCAAGGAGGCAGAAACGGGAAAACAAACCCAACAAAAACCCCAAACCACAACAGTCTGCTATGATAAGTGTATTACTGTACATTTTAGTATTAGCACTATTTTCAAATAACGGTTTTACGTTTTAAGTGCATTAAGTCATCATTTGAACTCAAAGGCTACGTATGTCTGCATCCTCCACAGTAGGCCTACAGTAGAAATGTAATGTGTGTGTCCCCTGTGTTGAACAGTAACATCCCCCAAATTACAAAGTCCAATTGTTGAATGTGATCAGCTGTTGTTGGTCTGTCTGTTGTTTATTAGGCAACCACCTTTCCCATTTCTGTCAAAGCATTAGCTTTGTTGTCTTCAGTCTGTTGTGGTTGTGTCTCAAACCTAATGTGTTAGAAATTATTTTATTTAAGTTTTATTCTATGTTAATCCTATTTCCTATAGATAGATAGCCTTTCTTATTATTAGACTCACGGTCCGTAAAAAACAGCAAAAAAAAACAGATACACAAGACTGACACCAATTATAATATTATAATAATATATTATATATATTCCTATGAATATAATTACATATTTACTATCGTAAAAAAATAGCAATAGATAATAATTGATAATTTGACAATTTTATGCCAAACAAAAATGTATTGGATTGCTGCAAAATAAAGTAAATGCATATACAACATGGTTTCTCCACTACAAGTATAGACTATTCTTGGAATTTTGGAGAAAGCTTTGAAATAACATGAAGACATTTTGGGAAATAAAGTGGGCATGTACATAAAATAGAAAATGTGCAGGAAAAGATTGAATGACTATGGGGGGTGAGGGACGGGGCACTTGATGACCTCACTATTCCAAAAATCATGTCTACGGCTCTGACATGTCTGACATGACAAGCATATTTCCCAGAAGCATGATAGATAGATAGATAGATAGATAGATAGATA
>NC_045750.1:13961614-13968466 GCF_008692095.1 Etheostoma spectabile | reverse complement strand
TAGATAGATAGATAGATAGATAGATAGATAGATAGGCTGGTCACTGTGTAATGTTGTTTTTGATCTGTAGGGATAAATAAAACTGTGAGCACATCATTTGGGGCAAACTATTAATAAGAATGTCATTTTGGTATCCCCCCCTTCCCTCTGAACCCCATAAATCCTTTGGACTCTTGCCCAATAGTGTCCGCATGGCAGCTGGACGCATGCGCAGCGGCATGGTTTTCAATGTTGAAGTTTAGTCTAATGCCTCTGTACAGCCTGGTGCGCAAACTTGGACTCGGACTGAAAACAATGGTGTTTCCCGCACTATGGTGAGCCGTCCGGGCACCGAACCCGAGATCCGGAACTCCGGTTTGAGTTTGTAAATTTGTTAAATCGAGTCTAACTAACTTCTCGGGCTTGTTTTCGGACTCTTGCGGGTAATGGCCAGCAGTGGCTGAAGTGTTTTGATCCCGTCAGTGACCGCCTGCAAACAGCAGGGAGAGCTGTGCGGCGACCACACTGCATTAGTTTAGGAGCAGTTCGCAGAAGTGGAGGAAATCTGGGAGCTGGTTTCTTGCTGGCGACGAAAGTAATTTAAACACAGGTATGTTGACTTTGTTTGATTCTGAAACAGACAGTCACAGCTCTGTGGTGTTACTCTGACGAACATCAGGTCAGTGAGCGTTCACGTTGCTGCGGTCCGAGGACGATAACTCCATAACTCATATGTCATATTGATATATTGATTCTGTCTGATTCATTTAGCCCAATGATATCTGAAATAATAGAGAACGCATTGAGGCATGATTCCTGTTCAAATAATGATTTTTATTTTAAAAATAAATTCATCAAAACTCATTTTCAAAATTGACAATAATAACAATATCATCAATTTAATTGCGTACACAGTTTTGGGTGATTGCGCAACCACGGATTATAATGCGTTTGTCAAAGATATGTGTCCATGTGGTCCAAACTTCATCCCATCCCCTGGACCCCTTTAAATGTATCTCATCCACCTTTTGATTTACAGGTTACGTCTTTACTTTTTTATTTACGCTATATAGGCCCTATACAAACATAATTTAAGATTAAATAACTTGGATTTAATTAGAAGCCCCCATCCCTGTAAAACTGGCGTTACATTTCTTTTGAAGGTTTTTTATTTTTTATTTTATGATTTGATAAAAAATAAATAAAACAAGCTTTAATCTAATGGTTATTTGCCATATAATGATCTTTGACTGCAGGTCACTGTGGTTTCTACTTCTTTTTATCCACATTGTATCACACGTTGAGGAATTTAGTGACTCCTCGGTGCTCTGCAGCATCCCTCCGTGCGGCCACCTCTTTTCTCCCCATCTCTCCTCTCATCCCACGTGGAGTTTGTGTTTATATTTGATATGTAGGAAATGGGAATCTTATACCACGGCCGGGCTCTCAGGGCTTGAATGGCCCCTGGCTATTGGCCTGCCCCTAACTACATGACAAGTTCCGCGCCGACTCAAAATCTGATAGGTCTACTGCGCCGTAATCCATACATATTAGATTTCCCATTAAGGACTCGTGCTTAACCAATGCGCATCAATGCGCAAGAGATGGATGGACGGGATTTGGTTCGTGGAGATTTGGGAAATAATAAAGTCCTGTTGTCTACACATAGAGACTGAGAGCAAATCATTTGTCTGGCCTTTTATTAAAAAAAAATTGTTTTTAATGAATTAAATAACCTAACAGTTTGGGTATTAAGAATGAAGCCCCGGAAACTGCACTTTATTTGAAATAGTCGGTTTTGTATTATGATAAGGAAAATATTGACGGTTTCTGTCCTATAAAATATATCAAAATGTTTGTAAAAATTACAATGATGAGTGTTGGGTCCCAGTAAATGTATGTCCTTTAAATGTTCTATTGTCTATGTATTTCTTTTTGTAATTCTTTAATTTTATTTTACTTGTGTAGTGTAATTACAGTTGTTTTGTAAGTCGTTTAATAACTTCCTTGTCAGACTATTAAAAAACTACTTCCATAGCATTTTAACATGAAACTTAAAGGGATGCAACAATTATACAATTTAATCAAAATTAAATTAAGTATTGTGTGCCACTAATAAGGAAGAAGGCTTCACGCCTTTAACATGCATTTACACTCAATGTTTTATTTGACTTTGTCTTAAAAAAATATAAGGCTACATAACAATGTCATAATATAACTTCATTTGTCATCTTGGGGAAATTCTTTTTTTTAATTCTACTTTTGGTAAAAATATTTGATGTACTCAAAACATAAATAATGTTACCTGCACAGTTATTCACACTAGTAAATGTTGTGTGTGTCCCCATACTGCTGCTGAAAACAGTGAGTGTGGCCTATTCAAACTCAGAGATACAGAGAGAAGAAGCGTGTCTGCATCTGTGGTCTATAGAATACATTCAATTCTGTAACTGGCTTTTAATTATTTATTTTTAAGTATTGCCAAAAAAAAAAATCAATTTGTGGGTAAAACGATCACTCAGTCAATATAGCCTAGTCGAATTCAAACTGAATATGTGACTTTTCACTACAACGTCTCCAGCCAGAAGGAGTCTGCGGTTTGTTCAACATTCTCTTCAGCTTTTATAGCGTGAAATTACCACAGTGTAGCTGTGTAGTCCACTTTCTAATCCTCCGCCGTCCCATATGTGTTTCCTATGTCGCTGTCAATAGCCATAGTGAGAAATCTAATTCTCTCTTCGGGACGCTGGAGGAAATGGCAGGCATTGTTGATTCCCTGTGCAGTGTCAGGTAACTAGCCTACTGGTTTTTGGGGCCTTTTAAGGCAGACATGTAGTGGGCTATACCACGTAAGAGGTGGGCAAACCAAGCAGTCAGCAACATTTAACACTATTTAAAAGCATCAATTTAGACATAAAGACCTATTCTAAACTACCATACGCACTATGAATGTCAAAAATGTTATACATTTCCCACTTTATTGCCCCAAAAGTTCATTACTCACTACTAATGATTGATGATCTGGACGTGATGTGGGTTTAATGTCCACTACGTCCTCACTTAAGAAGAATAAATCATGAAGGGGAGAGTGAAACGCAAACAGATAGAAGCCTGATTCTGTCCTCCACAAAGGTGAGAGAGAGGGAGAGAGGGTGGGGGGAGAGCGAGGGAGGCCGGGGCACAAATCAATTCACCTGAGAGACGCATTATTGTCTTCGGTTTCAGACGAGGAGGAGCTGAACGCTATGAAAAATTAAAAGGATTCCAGTTAGTTTAAAGGATTGAGCCAGAAATGTCCACAGAGCACGAGCACACACACGCGCACGCACACACACGCACGCACACACATACACACGCATACGCACACTGAACAAACTAAAAAGATTAAAAAAAACACATCTTGCCCTGACATTTGCAACGTGTCCTTGAAACTAGCTCCAAGTGCAGGTGTGGAAAAACATTTATTCATTTAAGATTAAGTGAAATAGAGCAAATGCATAAAACCATTGTCAGGTGGAAAACGAGCTGGAAATTGTTCAGTGACACCCCTTGACACACTTGCTGGGAACCACAGATCTAATGACAGGGAAGTACTTTTGTGTTTGCATGCGAGTGCGTTTTTTCACAGCCTGCTCTTTTGTTCAACTGTCAAAGTTTTGCACAATGTAGCAGAAAGGAGCCGTTTTGTGCCGTTCTGTTGGGATGACGGCATTGTTTTCCATTCTTTCAGCCGGCTTTTTATTGCTGCGTGACAGTGGCAAGAAAAAAAAAGACAGGGGGAGAATGTCATTTCTGATCGCAACATCTAATCTCACTTAAGTTGTAGACAATCACCTCGGCCTCTCTGTCGCTCCGGACTCCCTGCGCCAACCTGTCTCCTGTCTAGTATTAATAGGGTCACTCACTGTCTTCGCATGCTAGCCAGCCACTGTGACTGTGGTCCAGAGCCAGCCAAGCAGCTGTATCATTTACACTTCTCCATTTTCATTGTTGATATTTACTTCTGCAATTATCTCGCCACTTCACCCTTGGTTGAAGATGATATGCTGAAGTTACCGCTGCCGCTTTGCTCCTTCGGTCTCCTGTTGCTCACACATAAACACACTGGTGGAGGGTCTAACCGACAGATACACAAATACATGAAAAAAAAAGAGGACATTAATTCAGTATGGTCCGCAGTTTCATCCACAATGTGAGTGCAAGTGATTACATTTGACAATCAAACCCCCTAAGCAAATGTTCCCCGTAACACCCCGGGAAAAACGAAGTTAGTTTACAGGTGATGATTAAACTGTGCGCAGGTAAATAAAAAATACATTGAACGACATTTTAATTTTCAATTTGTTTGCCCCTCAAGTTTGTGACGGATAACAACCCAATAAGCCATGGAGGCCTCACAGGACCTCAACGAACAGATGGTGAGTTAAACGCTACTGTATACATGTAAGTGTGTGTGTGTGTGTGTGTCTGTGTGCGCGCGTGTGTGTGCGTGGGTGGGTGGGTGGCTGAGTATACCTTGTTTCGGCCACACAAGTCTGAGGTATGGGTGCATTGGAGAGATGTGTGTGTGTGTGTGTGTGTGTGTGTGTGTGTGGTAACACACAGCAGATGTGGTTCAGTGAGTGAACAATAACCATATGGCAGCAGTCAGAGTGAATGAGACTTAGAAACAATGCTGGACGGAGACATCAATTTAGCAACTGTGTGTGTGTTTGTGTGTGTGTGTGTGTGTGTGTGCGTGTGTGTGTGTGTGTGTGCATGTATGTAAGAGAGAGAGATAGAGAGAGAGAGAGACAACATTGTGTGCATGTAGTACAAGGGAATCGACTGTCATTTAAATGACTAATTAACTTATTGAAAAAGTAAGTATTTGTTTAATTTTTTAGACCTCAATCACACACACACACACACACACACACACACACACACACAGACACACAGAGCCTGAGGGTGTGATAGTGTCTCAGCACAGCAGGCTGTCTCTGCGTCACGTCAGCGCAGTGTCCTAGTTCTGCTTGTTTAAAGATCAGGCCGTATTGTTGGGAAAATGATTTTGGCGGCGAGCGAAGTCCGCTCGCATTTCAAAGTCGTTAGTCAGCCACCAGAACAGGTGTAATTTCATCTCCTCCTCGTCCTCCTCCATCAAGCTTGGTTCTCTCTCCCTCACTCCTACTCTGACCTGCCAGCCCCCTCAACAGTAATAATAGCGCAAAGTGGGACAGAGCGCATGAAGTATGTTGTTTTTCCCCCACTTTTTGTGTTGCCCTGTCAGACTCGCCCTGGGTTAGATTACAAGCTGACCCCAGCGGAGCACCGTCACTCACACATACAGTAGAGTACATGCACACAACAAAAACACACAGAAAAAGACAAAGAAAGAAAGAAAGAAAGAAAGAAAGAAAGAAAGAAAGAAAGAGGAAGATAGGAGCATCCATCTTGTCTTGCTGCCATCCAAATATCAAATATTGATGTCCATATTCCACAATTACTTCACCTGCTTTAAATAGGGCACTGATATCATTTATAATGTGAATTTGAGCCGTGGCTCAAAGACATTGATTAATTGTTCTGAGTTGGAAATGAGACCTCAGAGCAAGGACAGAGATTTTAATCATACCACACAGAGCTATAGGCTTACAGAGCTGAGATTTCTGACTCCTGGAACGGTTTGCTGTTTACCTTTTTTACTAGAAAGTATTCAAGTTCACTTTATAAAGCTGAATCAGTCTGTGTCTATTTTTGAATCAATATTTAAAGTGTATGATGTACATTCAACCTTAAAGGCACACCTATGCGGTCTAAAATAACACCCTGCAAAATGTCCTACTTTTATTAGGTTTTAATGTTCAGTTATCCATCGGTCCAATCATTCAGTTTATGATATGTCAGTAAAAAAGGCCTAAAAACTCATATATATATATATATATATATATATATATAATATTTGACATCATATAACAATGTCAGTTTTACAATAGATATGTCTTCCTTCTCTGTTTAAAGTTATTTTTTAGCAGCTTTGTGCACATTGTCTCAGTTTGATTACAACTGAGCCACAAATTGTAATGGCAGCTTCCACAAATTAATTTAACGGGAAAATGAAGGTTTAAATTTGTAAATTGATTCTATAATTATAGTTTATTTGCTTGGAATGTTTTTTTTCTTCTGGTTTAATATTTAAACTGAAAGTGGCTAATGCTTTCATTGAAATAGGCGTGTCTCGGGTGACTGAGAAAACAGCACAGACCTCACACACAAAGTTTCGGGGAGTTGTCTGTTGACACCTGATACCCACACCCCTCCCCTTTACCCTTTTAAAGTCCCCCCCCCCTCCTCCCTTACTTCCTCCTCCCCTCCGTTTTCCCACCACATCCATCGCCCGTCATCTGGGTTATGGTCAGGCGTCCTCTCTGGCCGCCTGCCTGCCTAGGGCCAGCCTGCCGTCTGGGGTCCTTGGGGAGCGCTGGAAGAAGCCTGAGGCAGGGCCAACAGTGGTTAGCCCCGTAATGCTACTTTTAGCTTGTTTAAGTGTCTCACCCCACCTGTTGTCACTCACTTGTTTAGCTTTGGAGAAAAGGAGATAACTGTTTTGTTTTATTTTTTTGAGGGATGCTCTGTGAGATGATGGTGATGAGGAGATGATGCGATTTGGGTCAAATTTTTCTATCATGAATTTAGTTAAAATCCTAAGTATGAATTTGTCTGAGCATTAAGTAGATATTTAGTAAAGATAGACCAGTATGTGTCCTTGAGCATACGCACACAAACACACACAAACTCAACACACAGTCCCTCAGTGGCTCTTGATCCAACAGAGGCCTGATTGAAGTCTACAGTATGTTGGCTAGTGGAGGAAGAGTTGAGAGACGGGGA
>NC_045750.1:13959539-13961604 GCF_008692095.1 Etheostoma spectabile | reverse complement strand
GAGCGGCGGTGTTTGTTGACCCCGGGGTGCCTTGCAGGATTTAAATGTACGGCCACCAAAGGAAAAAGTAAGAGAGATGAAGGAGGAGAAAAAAAGTGGGGAAAAAAGGTTCTTTTAGCCGTAGCCTTTTCCTCTGGTGCGCTGGGAGAGATCCAGAGTATGGCAGCTGTCCCAGTGTGTGTATGTGTGTATGTGTGTGTGTGTGTGTGTTTGTGAGACAGAAAGAGAGACCAAGTTAAAGGGGTCAGGTTGCACCCCTCTTTCACCCCTACAACCCCATACAGACACATTCACACAAACTTACATGCAGCAGCAGTAGCTAAATGCGAGCATGGCCCAACCCTTATTGCCAAGATTGCATTGGCGTCATAGACATGTTTCAAAATCTGCCCAGCGACAAGGCATGTGGACAGATTACACAGAGTGTGGAGTGTAACAGCTACCCCTTTGGCGTCCCTTTCATAGGCTGGCATCCTAGTTGTGGCACCAAGGTGCACTTCAATTTCATCCTAGTGTACAGTGATTCTTGTAAGATTTATGTTTAGTTGACAGCTGAGTGTTGCTGAGAGAGGCTGCCGCGCAGTCTTCTAGTCACCTCTGTCTGAGCTGTTCAGAGGTAAGAACATTTTCATGAAAAACAAGCCATTATTCTTGATTGCATTAGGTTTGGTAACTATGGCAAAGGAGGAGATGAAGTCAAACGGAAGTGTAAAACTTACTCATCATCAGGATGAGGTTGATGTTCATACGTTAAACGAATTGCTTGATGTTTTGGCAAATGTGCCTATTTGTTTCCCGATGAGAGTACAGCATTTTTTTGGCATCTGTCACTCGCTCGTCTCGCAGTACAGATGTGCTTCCATTTAATCAAATGTTCCAATCCACACTGACTTTCAAGACACACACATGAGACGCACAACACCCCTAGATCCCCTGTGTTTTTACGAGCTGAGACTGTTTTAAAGTCAGGCATACTTTTTGTACGGATTAAAAAATTGAGATAACACATGCTAAGTGAGCTTTACAGGTGTTGGTAGACAGATTTGTTACCTTTGGACAGAGCCAGACTAGCTGTTTTCCCCTGCTTCCAGCCTTTATGCTAAGCTAAGCTAACCGGCTGCTGGCTGTAGTGAACAGACAAACATGGTAGTGGTGTTGATGTTTTCATCTAACGTTCATTAAGAAAGCAAATAAGTGTACTTTCCAATATGTTAAACTGTTACTTAGATATTTTAAATAATTGCAGCGTAAATGTTTTCTGGTGTTCTGGAATTTAGGAAAGTGTTAGATTCATCCTCATCATGTTGTAATATAATACTTATATAATAAGATAATACTTATATTATATTCCAGCATTCTTTGCACTATGCTCCACAATTAAAATAATAATGATGTATTATAAAAATAATTTACTCCAGCACACTTTGCACTCTTTGTTGCACTATTGCCTCAACCTGTCTATGTTGTTTCTGTTTATACTGTGGATATATTTGTATTTGTATTATGTTTGTGTTGTATGAGTAAGCACATTTTGAGCAATGTATAATCCAGTGCAAAATTCCTTGTATGTGTCCTCATACCTGGCAAATAAATCTGATTCTGATCAACAAAGGGAATTTGGAAAACAGGTGAAATTAGCCAGAATGCATAACGTAGATAACGAAGCCTACTCTCGTGGGAAAAATAGAACAACAACTCCTCTCTTTGTTTTGACATTACTTTTATTTAACGGGCTTGAAACAACGAAAACATCTGTCTCTCGCCAAAACCTTGATTCAAATAATCTATAATATCACATATGAAAGTCGAGCGAGAGTCTGGTCGGCCAGGGAAAGCCAGCTACAGTAGGTGTGAGGTGAGAAGGTCACAGACAGCCTGTGAGCCAATCACAGTCTGATGGAGTCAACCCCCCCAAACAGACTGGAGAATCCATCTAGAAACCCAGAGCAACCGGCGTGGGCTTTCTAGAGGAACGCACCAGACAGGAAACCACATGATATGTGTGCCTTAGTGTCTGCTGTGTGTGTGTGTCTCTGTGTGTCTCTGTGTGTGTCTGTGTGTGTGT
>NC_045750.1:13958772-13959529 GCF_008692095.1 Etheostoma spectabile | reverse complement strand
GTGTGTGTGTGTGTGTGTGTGTGTGTGTGTGTGTGTGTGTAGGTGTTTCTTTCTCTGTTATACACATACACTTTCTGTGGTGTGGGACTGTGAGGTCATCTGAGTGGAGACGGTCTCTCATATTGTGACCATGCTTGTTTAATGGAAGTCAATCAGGGCGCAATATTTCATGCCAAGATTTTTCACTTTATTGATTATTTAAAGAGTTTTCAAGGAAATTCACATTATTTCCAGATGTTACGTTTCTTTCTACTGAACATTTTAACATCCTGAAGTAGTACAGTAAAACATTAAATTTTTTTGTTCCCAACATTTTCCATAAATAGAACCCCTCGATAGCATAGCCTACCTTTTGTTCAGACTGGCCAAACGCTCATCTGCCATTGGTTACCAAAAAAGGAGCGTATTTTCTCATTTTGTTGCGAAGGAAATGAAATTGCAACAACTGTGCTTTGGTTACGGAGGAACCTGCTTGCCCTGCCTGCCGCGAGAACTTCCTCTGCTGCTCCGCTGGGAGATTGTATTTCTCCCTCTGCAGAGTAGAGTCAGAGAGGTAGCAGAGGGGTCGCCGAGGCCAGATGGGCTCTGACCTGGGTCTCCGTCCTGGCTCAAAACTCCACAACAGTGCTGCAGCTAATGATTATTTTTTTGTAGCACTGATGAATCCATTCCTGATTATTTATGGTTACCAACTTTTGCTAAACTATTTTAATTACATGTTCTACTTAATCTAATTTAACGTCACTCACTTACACTG
>NC_045750.1:13958693-13958762 GCF_008692095.1 Etheostoma spectabile | reverse complement strand
TTTCTGTACCATTGCAACCGCACTTTAAGAAATCTTTATTTGACGTCACTTACATTCAGCCATACCTTC
>NC_045750.1:13958601-13958683 GCF_008692095.1 Etheostoma spectabile | reverse complement strand
ACTGTCTGCTGTTTGCTTGTTTTGTGTTTAATGGTGTATTTGTTTCTTTTTGCTCTTATTGTAGAAAATGCTGCTGCTGTAA
>NC_045750.1:13951192-13958591 GCF_008692095.1 Etheostoma spectabile | reverse complement strand
ATTTCCCCGCTGTGGGATGAATAAAGTATAATCTGATCTAATCTAATCTAATCTTATTCCTTGTTATATATTTTACATTTCCTTCTGCCTTTGACTATGCTGTATATCATTGCTGTGTATTATAGTGTTTGGTGTTTTTGCCCCCCCAACGCCGCCTTCCAGGCAGCGCTGCCTAGTAGGCACTAGGACTAGGCGGTGGTTAGGGTTAGGGTCAGGGCTAGGTGCCTTGAAGTCCAAGGTCGCAGCGCTACCTGGAAGTCGACGTTGGGGGCTTAAAATACAGTTGAGCTTTTATTACCATCAGTGTGTTCTTGTAATAGTTGTCAGTGCCTGACTGAAATCTAATTTTTATTTTTTTTAGATTATAATAAAGTTATGCCAAAAAGAATATGAAAAACATGGTGTTTTGTCTGAGCATCAGTTTAAAACCCAATGTCTGTCTGTCTATCTGTCTATCCCATCTCTCTCTCTCCGCCGGCCTGCCCGCCTCTTCGTCTGTCCCTGTGTCTCTCTGGCTGGAGTGATGATTCAGGGCCTATTGTGAAGTCAGCAATCCGATACAGAGGCAGCCCGAGAGCGCGGGGGGATGATAGAGGGAGGAGGGGTTAGGGGGTAGAGAGAGTAGAGGGGGCTAGAAACAGGAAGAAACCGAAGGGATTATGGGTGTTCTCATAGCCAGGTCCACGCTGTCTGGAGCCCCGGGGCGCTTTGGCACCCTTACCTGTCCTCTGTTTTACCTGTTGCTCCCATTCTCTGATATGGCCCTATGGTCTCTGAGTCTCTTCTTATCTTTAGCTTTCTCACACCCCCGAGCTCTTCACTGTCCCGTTTTGGTCACCCTCCTCTCCCTCAAGCTGCCTTCCTTCTTCGCAGACATATGGTACAGTGAATGATTTTATTAGGAAGATGATATGAAGAGTTTCAAGGTCTGGTATGATGGAACAGCTTGCGACTTTTGAGACATTCAACTCCCGTTCCCTCTCCTCGGTGCACAGGGCAGCAGTAACTTCTAATAATATTGAATCTTAGAGCAGATGGCATGTGAGGACATAACTGTTTGTCTGCTGAATGTCTCCCCATGTGTCTTTTTTTTGGAGGATATCTACCTTATGTTGTACCTCTCACATGCACACACACACTGTGATGTCATAAGCAGCATTATTTAACAGGCAGCTGGGAGGTCATTCATCATTTAATTAAAAGCGTCTGAAAGGGATCTGAGGCCTAATGAGATTAGCTTTAATTATTGATGCTGCTGCTGCTGCTGCTGCTGCCACAGACACGCATGCACTCACACACACAGGCTTGCAAATACACACACACACACACACACACACACACACACACACACACACACACACACAGCTCCCCAACATACGTTTATTACCACCACGGACTCTCTGTGCTCACTACTGTAACACACAAACACTTTTTTTGCTTTTCAATTCTTTGCTCTTATCTGATCTTTTTTTTCCGAAACATTGATTTCGGTGTGATGTGGAGGGGCTCAGGGGGGCCGGGTCGGTGGATTCTGAGGGGGAAGGCTGCGGTATGGGGATCGAGCGGGGGGGTGCGGTAGCTGCGATCGGGTTGGGGATGGGGAGGGGGGGGATTGCAGGACGATGGTGTTGTGTTTCTTCAGGTCTCACACAGCAGCAGAGAGGAGCTCTTACTGTTCTAGTCTACATTCTCTATTCTACATCTGATTACGTGGAATTCTGCCACAAAACATGGAGTAACCTTCTTTCTTAAGTTGTAAATCAACCTTTTAACATCCCTTTCTCCCCTTTCATTTCCCTTTAAGTAGCTTGTTATAATCCTCTTCTATCTGTATCAAATGTATTCTTGTCCCGGCTTTTAATTTTTTATGACTGCACCATTTTATCCTTTTGTCAAAAGGAAATATTCTAAAGGTCTTATGCATTATTTTTATATTAATTTAGCCTGACAAACATGGTTTGCAGACCTCAACTGCATTACAGTAGGAGAGTTCTGTTGGGTTTGACCTATGTTTGGCTGCATAGCATGAGGTTGTGCAATGACTGCCCCCCCCCCCCCCATGTTGTCCTTAAAGTGGCTCAAGTCAAAGATAGATTTGTTCCACATATCTTGATTCTTCTTCTTGTTCTTCCAATTTTTAACTAACTTAAATTACCATTGTACACGCAGGTATAGTTACAGAGTGAAACCTTACATCCCATACTGTCACAGCGTCTACGGTGGTTACTAATATGTGACGGCACTCGTGCCATGACTCATACACATCATGCAGCATGGAGCTGGGAGTCATGTATTGTATCATTCCGATTAATTATTAATGGCTGCTGATTTTCAATTAATTGATTAATCCTATTGTGTATGAAAAGGTAGAGATAATTGTTAGATAGAATAGAAATGATGATGATTTATCAACAAATTGTTTCTGCACTACATCTGTCCCGGTGTCTTCTTTCTACTGATGTGCATATTTTACCTCAGATATTTCATCATAAATGTGTGTTGTTGAGTGTCTCTGTGCCACTGAGTGATGGCCAGAGTGTGTGTGTGTGTTGTGTGTGTGGTGTGTGTGTGTGTGTGTGTGTGTGTGTGGTGTGTGTGTGTGTGTGGTGTGTGTGGTGGTGGTGAGTGTGTGTGTGTGTGTGTGCGTGTGTGTGTGTGTGTGCCTGGTCATCCATGGACTGGTTTAGGTTTCTCCCAGTTGTTTTTTTAATCACTCTCATCAGATTAGTGAGCAGGGGCAGTCTAGGCCAAACGCTTCGCAATAACAGCGCGAACCAGCCCACACACACACACACACACACACACACACACACACACACACACACACACACATCCATCAGTGACTTTTCATTTGTCTCCATTGAGTAAAGCTGCATTAAATCATGTCTGTGATCCCCTCACTCTCTGAGACAATGAGGAGCCAATTGAAATGGAAAATATGAAGACCACCAGGAGCGGGGAGGCCTTAGTCTGTTCTCCTCTACTGCTCTTCCTCCCCAAACGTGTATTTACTACAAGTTGATTTTAAAAAAAAAAAATCTTTTGGATTCTGAAATTTGTAAAGTGCACTGACCACTCTTACAAAAAGATCTAAATACAAGACAATGACCAAAGATGACTAATTAAACCCAGTAAGAATTACTTGCTAGCTTAGAATTGAATCCCCTGCCGTGTAATCAGAAGAAGTACATTGTGTAACAAAAACAAGAAACACTTTAAAGGTAGTAGAAGGCTGAGGACCATACTGCTTGGAGACGTTTTGTCTCCTCCACGGACCATTGCTTTCATTCCAAGTCAATACTGAAGCTCTGTGTTTTTAAAAAATGGCGGTCACAGCGATTTTTATGGTCTTTTTGGTCCCAATAAACCCGCCCCGAGCACCTGACGTACTGGAAGTGGTTCTTGGTTCAAGATCAGCCAAGAGTTGGTGGCGCTCTGGAACCAGTTCCCCTGTCTGAGAGCTGTTGTCCCTCAAGCTGCCGTGATAGAGAAGTTGTAATATTGGCCCCAGAATGTCTGCGTGGCAATTACTGTAAGACAATTTGATTAATTGCATTGCTTCTTAGTAATGCATGACCTAGAGCTACAGTGCGTTGTTTCTGTCGCCCTCTGTGATCCCGCACCACCCCCAGCCCTCCTTCACGCAGTTGTTAATACGTCTTCGTGTTCAAAGCTGAACACTGCTAATGTCCTTTCTAAGCGGCGACGTAAAACGCATCTCGAGCTGCTGCGCACATATGTCCACGTGATTGATGATGACTACATGATTTTGTAAACATAGCCATACTGAGAACTACAGAGAGAGTTTTATGGAGCTGATAGTCTTAATTAACTTTGTATAAACTCATTTGGCAAAGGCTTGAATCTAACAGTCATTCATTAATATGAAATAGTTGCGCACTATAGCTTTAAGTACAATTAAAAAATATTTTTTTAACCTGTTTGATTTATAGTTTACTACTGTGTATCATTATAATCTCCATTTTTATGCTGAAATGTGGTGAACACACTTAAAGCAGGTTCCCCGTCCTGGTCACACTGCCCATAATCTGCTGTTGAGAAATGCTGTCCAACTTCATCACATTATTGAAATATGTATTCAAATTACATAACCTGGTTGGTTGAAGCCATTTTGATTCAGTCTTTGTTGTAGTTTGACTGTACAAGAAATTACATTGGATTTTAAATTGGAGAGGTGTTTTTGTTGTATTTTATGCTATAGACTCCCCATCATTATTTCTATGTAATGTGTATTCCGTTTTTAAACTGAAGAACTCACGCAGCACATAAGCCATTTCAAATTCAAAAGCAGCGAGCAACCTTGGTGCTTGTTGTTCTCTTGTTTCTCAGATTGTTCATATTGTCTTGGGGCTTCAATGTAGAGGTCAGCGTCTAGTTTTTGCTCTATTTTTGTCTTTTTTCTTTCTTTCCCTGGGTATTCAAAGACAAAGGTTCTTAGATATGTGATACTTTACTGTGTGTGAACATACTTTCCTTTCTGTGCCCTTCAAAATGTGAGAAACACTAGGCAACTCTTGGCAAATTCATGTGAGCATAGGCAGGTAATACCAGAGAGAGAGAGAGAGAGAGAGAGAGAGAGAGAGATGTTTTTGGAGAGTACCTTTTCACCCAAACACCTCCTCCTCCTCCTCCTCCTCCACCTCTTCCACCTCTTCCCTGCTCCACAGACTCACCCTGTTCTTCTCTTTCACTCTTTTTTCTTTTATAGCTTCCTACTACACCTGAAAAAGGAGCATTTTTGGAGGCATAAAGAGAAGGATAGTTTTACACCTCCCCGGGCTGGGGGATCTGGAGGGGGTGTAGGAGGAGTGGTGGAGGGAGGGAGGGACTCGGCACAATGTATTTTACATGAAAGGAAGGAGATTGAGTTACCACACCGATAACCACTCATACAAATGGGGAGAGCAGGGAGCTTTGAGCAGGGGACAGGTAAATGTGTGAGACTCTGTGTGTGTGTGTGTGTGTGTGTGTGTGTGTGTGTGTGTGTGTGTGTGTGTGTGTGTGTGTGTGCATGTGCGTGTGTCAGAGAGAGAGAGGGAGAGAGGGAGAGAGGGAGAGAGAGAATGTGGGGGATAGACAGAGATGGAGGTTGCGTTTGTGTGGTGACTAACATCCTTCATGAGTGTGTTTGTGGTCGACACACACCAGCCGATGTCAGAGACGGGGACGGCTGGATATTCAGTACGATCCCGTTGCACAGGTGTGTGTGGGTGTGTGCGTGGATGCCCAATACATCGCCTGTGCTTGTGCATGTGTTAAAGACTTACATATAGTTAAATCTAAATCCTTTTGTTAAATACATTAGTTCCTGTTTTAGGAAGTAATGTATTTCTTAACTGTCTGTTCCGGACTTTTTTAATTTTAGTTTTTTTTTGTTGATAACAAAATAAAGGAATATGTCAACATTTTGGTAAATGCAATTCTTCGTTTTCTTCTGTCTAGAGTTAGATGAGAAAATCCATATCATTCTTATGTCTGTACAACAGATACAAAGCTACAGCCAGCAGCTGGTTATCTTAGCTTAGCATAAAGACTGGAAACAGATGGAAACCACTAGCCTGGCTCTGGTAAAACCACAATGTGTAGTTTTTACACTTCAATTTTAAACAGTTTGCATATTTTATTAACTATTTTACATTTTCTATTAGACATTTTTTTAAGTAATTGAAAATGCACTTAATAAATAACCTACAATTATTTAATTAGAAACAATAAATGCATTTCTGTAGAGAAAAAAATATCTAAGAAGTTGAACAACATTGAAGTGAACAACATTTCACTTCAGAATGAATAAAAAAGAGCAGCCACATCTAGACAAAAGAGGTAAATGGGAGCAGTGTCTGTCTCCGTCTGTTTCACTGTCTGCCGAGTGGAAGATAAACTGCTGTTGTTCCACTTGAAGGACAAAGTTTTTCTCGAGGGCCTCTTAAAAGGGAGCGAGGCGCCTCCGTTGGACACTTTCAAAACCCTTCTAAAGTCAACAATAACCAAAGTCGAGTCCTGTCATTAGCTGTCTAATATACTACCCACTTCCTTTGCTCAGTTCACTGCTCTGATGTGCCCATGCCACGTTATGTTTTTGTTTTTTGTATTTCATCAGGCGTGTTTTGGGACACCTCCCCTGCTCCCTTCTCCACTTGCTGCAAAAATATTACATCGGGGATGTTTTTGGACAACCCCCTCCTGATGGGGGTACTGTCTGGCTAATAATAAAGTGCTTGAGTTGTCAAGCGTTTCGGCAACACCGTAAACTGTTCTGACAGCTAGTCCTCCACATGTGCTCCAGAAGCCCCCCCCCCCACCGCACATGCACACAAAGTGCATGCACGTATAACACACTTTCAACAGACATTTGCACTGATGTATGCACATAGATCCACAGACAGTCTATCAATCAGGGTGTTTATTGGGGTTGGGGGGATAAATGCGGTGGGACAGGGTCGCATGCTGTCACCATGGTGACTGAGCTAAAGGTGGCTGGTGCACAGTTGGAGACAGTGGCCCTGTTCCAAATTGGTCTCTAGGCCTGTGTTCATTCATCCCTCTTCTCAGCTGTGGTCAGTTGCTTTGTAGATGTACAGTAACATTCAAAATGGTCCATGTGTTGTTAGAGGGTCAGTTATATTTAGCAACGCAGATATTCTGGCTTTATTTCTACTTTTATATTTCATTTTACATTTATATTTACTTTTTTTCTTCTGGTTTTATTCATGCTATTGAGAATTCATTAACACATTTTGATATTGAGTGTATTTCAAGATCAATAACATGAAAAGGAAATTGTCTTAGATCATTGCTTTGTTACATGCTTTACACTTCTATAAGTGACTTTTGGCCATCAGACAAAATATCAATCAGTACAACTCAGTTACACTGCCACCGCCATCTTACAGCACAAAGATGACCCATCTAATTAAATACCAGAGCGGTGCGTAAAAACAGTATGATAAACTAAGATTCAGCTCAATTTAACTGATAAACTTTGTAAAATAACAATGATGTTTGGAACAACAAATCCGGTCAGATCAGGTCAAGTCAGATGTGAGTAGAGTCAGATGTCAAACCCTAACCTGGTTTAAGCCTGGTAGCAGTGCATGTATTTGGGCGTGCGCTTCCCCTGACAACACCTTGACAACTAAAGGCAAACGAGTGCCATCTTCAGAATGGGGCAGCTGGGAATCCACCTTGTTGATACTACATCCCCAACCAGCCCTCCAGCCCAGCTACACTTCAACATATGATGCACACGTGTAGCCTGCGTGGTTTCAATTAACACGGATTGAATGTGTGTGTGTGTGTGTGTGTGATCAGGTGTCCATGTGAGTCTCTGTTTGATGTGGGGGAGACTGGAGACGGTGTGTGTGTGTGTGTGTGTGTG
>NC_045750.1:13949898-13951182 GCF_008692095.1 Etheostoma spectabile | reverse complement strand
TGTGTGTGTGTGTGTGTGTGTGTAAGGACTTGGGGGGGGGGTCAATTGCATGGTGTGAAGTTTATGGTCTGGCCTGTGCTTTCTAATGCACAGCAAGACATTTCATCCACACCAAGTCTCCATTTGCCGCCTCGGCTTCATGGAAGTAATCACGCTAGACTTCAGCTACCATCAGCAGGATTTGAGTCATACACACGGATGTTTTTGATTTCAGGGGCTCTGACTTATTTGAGTTATGTTATATTGTCATACACGGGCTGGTTACAATGTGGAATTCCGTTTATTTATCTCTACAAAAGCTACATCTGTTACCTTTAAAACATGTTTCGGGCTTTAAATGTAAGCTTGAGTGAGTCTGGAGTGAGTGACAGCAAAGAGAGAGAGAGAGAGACAGGAGGGGGAGGAAGAAAAAAGAGGGGGAGGAGGCAAAGGACGAGAGAAACAGGACGGGTGAAATGTTCCCCATTACTGGACTCGAGGAAGACAGGAGCTGTGCATGGATTGACCATAGAGAGAGGGAGAGTGAACAGTGTAATTTTTGTGGCGTTTGCGTCTTTTCTCCAGCCGCTGCGTGTTTGTTTAGAGTGAAAGAGAAACGCGAAGAGAAACAGAAGAATACTGCATTTTCTCCTGTAGAGCAAGAACAAGAAAAACGTGACACCTGGAGTACAAAGTGAGCGGCAGGTAGATAGAGACGAGTTGAAGTGTGTTCGGAGGAGTGTTTGTGTGTGTTTCCCTTTGTGTGTGTGAGTCCGGTAAACCTGGGTCTGAGGGGAAGCCAGTGGATCGTACAGCTGTGTAATGCTTTGTGGAAGTAGAAGCCTGCTAACTGACCTGATTACACCCTGAGGTAAGAATGCATCTCTGACTCTGTGTGAGTGTGTTTCATGCTCACACTGATGCTATAGTTTAGTTTATCAAGCAATTAGGGTTAGAATATTCAATATTTTAGTATGCTGCTCACACTTTGGAATAAAGAAATGTTGCTGTATTTAAATGTTGCTTTATGTAATAATGTTGTTTAATGTTGCATACCTATTTAATTTGGCAAAATGGTTGCAATATTCAGAGCATTCCAAAATTAAATAAGGTTGGGTTATGATGACAGCAATGTAGTTGTTTTAGGGTAGCATTCCAAGTTCATTTAGTGTAGTCTATTAATATACAAAGTATATTTTAAAACACTTAATTTAACATGAATGGAACTGAATACATTTTTTAAATAGGCAGATATATTTGGTTTAGAAACTATTTCTAAATTATATATATATATATATATATATA
>NC_045750.1:13948220-13949888 GCF_008692095.1 Etheostoma spectabile | reverse complement strand
TATATATATATATATATATATGTATATCTTGATTTTATCCAAGAAAAATCTATTGTATAAAAAATATAATTTAATGAGCTTATGTGTTATGGCATTTTTTTAAAGTGGAATTAGTGATTAAGACATTAGTTTAATTTTTTTAAGCGTATCTAGTTCTATCTAAATATTCCTACAAAGCAAACAAAAAATTGTAAAACCGATTTTTAAAGCCATCATCTACCATTTGTGTGTGTGTGTGTGTGTGTGTGTGTGTGTGTGTGCGTGTGCAACTCTATGCATGGTATTGAATGACCAATTGCAGATGGGTTGGGTTATTACCAGAAACACATAGCGCTATTCTTCTTTCTCTCTCCCCCCTTTTCTCTTCCTGCGCAGTGTTTTTTGCAGTTTGTTGATGCACCTTTTATGTCAAATTTAAAAGTCTTGAGTGAGGAAACACATCTACCAGAACTAGGACTGCTTCTGCTTTCCACCTACTGTTTCTTATTACTGCCTTTCAGGGCCAAATTAGGCCTCACGTTATTACTAGATGATAAATATAAGTAAGTACCAACACAAACATAGAAGTGTTCATTCTATTAAGTTAATCATTGTTATTAGTGCTAATTATCTAGGGTACCTGCATTTGTCCCTCAGGGAGTCCCAAGGCTGGTCAGGTTGTGTTCCAGACCGGTCACCCGGCCAGCCAGGTCAAAGGTCACCAATATATGTGGCTCAGGTGACACAAATGGGTCCTTCAGGCATCCTGGCCACCTAAGAGTAAGCTTTGAGGCCCTTTGTTTTATTATTGAAGATGAAATTGGGCGTGTTTTACTGTAAGATACGGAAAAAGAAAGATTGACGCAGAATATCTGAACGCACGAGTTAGTGAGCACGTAGATTTCTGTAGAATTATAATTGTATGACATCCCCAGGGTAGGTTCATTTGGTCTCATTTGGATCATAAACATTCTGTGTAATTGATATGATATTGGTAGGGCTATTAATGACATTTAAAACAAGGGAAAAATGTTTTAGTGCATAACAGAAAAAAATACATTTTAGATCATTTAGGATTTATGACAAAGAAAAAAACAAATTCACGGTATATTAAATATGGAATATTTCTGATCTACAAAGATAAAGGCAGTGAGATGTTGAGAGATGTGAGAGACTTACCAGTGAGGGAAAGTGTGCAGTGGATAAAGAACAGTGATAAAAGCTTTTCAGGATCAAAGCTCCCGTGTGCTTGTGTTTTCACAGATCTTGTTGAGACAGAAAAAGCCAGGGTTGTGTGTGTGTGTGTGCGCGCACACATGCGCGCCGTGTGTTCACCCTTGTTTGTATGTAGCCCTGTGTGTGCGTTACAAGTAGATTGCAGTTTCTCACGGCCATGCTGTTGATGTCGTGACTGACAGCCTTGTTAAATTTCAGCAAAGCATGAAACGTGACATGAAAGTGGCTTGTGCGTGCACGCGTGCATACGTGCGTGCTTGCGTGCGTGCGTGCGTGCGTGTGTGTGTAAAGTGATCCATACGAGGGCACCGGCTAACCTTTGAACCCAGTCTTAAACAGCTAAGTGCTGCTTCTTATTCGCTCTCAGCAGGATCCTCTAATCAGAACCATAACACCACAACCCAAACAGAAATCCACTCTGTCACATACACACACACACACACACACACACAC
>NC_045750.1:13946558-13948210 GCF_008692095.1 Etheostoma spectabile | reverse complement strand
TGTCCTAGTTTCCAAATACCTGGTTTTTAGTGTCTGCTTGGCCAAGCACTTTCTCTGTATACTTACCTGTGATTGCGATAATGTGCAAATGACTGGAATATATTCTGCCTGGGTGAATTTGACCATGTGTGTGTGTTTGCATTTGTATGTGTGGATGTGTGTGTGTTTGGCACCTCACGCGTGCCCTACACCTCGACAGTGTGTTGACACAGTGATTATAGGGCAGCTGGTACACATTGGCCTTCGCTCCGCCCTGCATTTACTGTTCTAATTAGTTCCTGTTCCAAATAAGAGAGAGGAATTTTAATAGAGAACCGCTGGTCCTCCGTCTAGCGCCGCATACCCTCACACACAGCGACGCACATAAAAACCAGCCTGTGTGCGAGCGCAGTGAGTGTACGCTGCGGTGGAATGGCGCTGAAGTGTGTTTTCTTAATTCTTTTTTTTTTTTTCTTCAGTGCAATGATGAAGGAAAAGTTCTAGTACACAGTGATTGACACTACCAAATGTCCCCCCCCCCCCCCCCCCCCCACCTCCCCAAAGTCAAGGCTCGATTTAGTGTCTACGCGGCGACAAGTTTAAGGGTGAAGAGTGAGCCCTGTGACCTAACATGACCCACCATGACCCTTCAACTCTTTAAGGGTTGAGAAAGGGGCTTTGGCTCCGGATGGAGTAGGGTCACGGGGGAACAAGGGAAAGTTCATATCTGTCACTTAGACGCCAGTTAGCACTTCTGTCACGGTGGTGGCTCCAAGTACACACAACGGGTTTTAATTTATTACAATTGATGCATTTTAGTCATCTTTAAAGAATCAGAGAAATAAAGTCATTGTTTCAATTTTCTGCCTACTTTGAGGTCATTCAACACTCAACATCAGATTTGAGTTTTATCCCTCGTTTTGCTGAGGGTGGGAATTTAATTTGTTATTCACAACAGCTCATGATATAATAACTTAATAGATAGATAGATAGATAGATAGATAGATAGATAGATAGATAGATAGATAGATAGATAGATAGATAGTCCCAGGAGGAAAATTCATGTGTCACATCAGCTAGACGTGAAAGAAAAACACTGAAAAAAAAGAGTATTGCATGGAATAAAAAGTACAAATAGGTTTAAAAAAAAAAGTCAATTAAAAAAATGTGCATGCATACTGTGTGCAGATTGGGTTGGAGGTTGTTATAAATCATATGTACAAATAGGATTCCAGTTACAGTTAGTGAGTGAGTCCGGAGGGACCACAGCAGCCTCCCAGTCCACTGATGTCCACTGAGACAGAGTGGGGATGAATCTGATCAATGAACACTGGTTTATCAGGCTGGTTTATGACACACCTAACACTAAATAAATGCATGTGTAACATTTGATGTGCTCTGGTTTCTCTGCAGGTAAAGAAATCCCACAGTGAATCTCATGTTCCAGACCCTTCAGACACCAGGTATGCTCACATGTGTATGTTTGTGTAATATGACAAACAACATTAGGTTGTTCAGAACTCTATGTGTTGGTTTACTGTGTGTGTGTGTGTGTGTGTGTGCGTGTGCATGTGTCTTAATTCTCTGGTTATGGTGCAGAGAGGTGAGGTTTCACTGCAGTTGCATGTAGTGATGAAGTCTCAGTGACACACACACACACAAACACACACACA
>NC_045750.1:13943415-13946548 GCF_008692095.1 Etheostoma spectabile | reverse complement strand
CAAACACACACACACACACACACACACGCACACACGCAAACCTGTATACAGTCATTTATTTAGAGCTGTTACTCAATGAGTCAATCAACATAAAAAGAATCAGCAGCTATTTTTGATTGATTCATTTTTCAAAGTCAAATATTCTCTGGTTCCAGTCTCTCAAATGAGAAATAATTTTTCTGCTGTTCTTTGCCACATATCTTATTTGAAATGGAATATGTCTGGGTTGTTAGGCTTTATGTCCGGAGAAAACAAAACAGTTAAAGTCGTCACCATAGGCTCGGTGAAGTAGCAATGGGTGTTTTTCTTTTTTATTACCTTTTGCATTTCATGCAGTAAAAGATGAATCAATTAAATGATAAAAAATAATAGCAGATGAATCAATAGTGGAAAAAATCGTAACACCGTACACTGTGCATTGCACTAAGATGCAGCATATTTTTTCAATGACCAGACATAATGTGAAAACCAGAAAAGAGTTTATGAAACACCAACTCCTGCCATCGCCTCCCGAGAGGAGTGAAACAGAGAGGGAAGAAAGGAGAAAAAATAGACAAGGAGGGGAGAGGGAATCATTTCCTGCTGTTGAGAAACAAAGGGAAAGGATGGATGAAGAGTGTAGAAGCACACAAGAGAGAGAGAGAGAGAAAAAGCAAAAAAAGGCACCATAATCTGTGAAAGTTCTCAACTGTCATTGCCGTGTAGAGCACAGATACTTTTAGTTTTTTTTTTTAAAGTTGGCTCAATATCTCATCCCCATAAAGCGCCGCTATTAAGAGAGTGATCAGTGTTTTCAGTTCAAAATGTACAGGAGGGCAGAATGAATGTTTAGCTGTAAAGAGAAAGAAAAAGAGTTGACAGAGAGAGTTGATTTAGAGTGTTTATCTTTCGTCCGATGTCTTTTTTGCGCCATTTCGCTGTCTTTCTCGTCCTCTGAAAGCTATATGTTTGACTGGGTTGCAGTCATATGTGGCAGTGCCCGTAGCATTCAGATGGCCTGACTCTATTTTCGTACACACACACACACACACACACACACACACACACACAACACCCACACACACACACAACACACACCCACACACACACACAAAACGTAGATACCAGTGGTAGAACAGCAGCCCGCATTTGTTTAATTCTCCCCTCCTCTGTCATTTCCGCTTTGATGTTTCACACAAGAGCACAAGTGGGACCAACCTGCGGGCGGCATGAGCCCGAGCTCAAACACACGCACACACACACACATGTACACACACGTTCTTACGAGGCACTGTCCATACAAACATTGACTCAACATTAAACTATGTCCGCCATTAAAGGACATGTCAAAATGAGGTTTGGCAATAGTAATGAAGAGTCATGAGTGAGTGTTCAATGGTGTTGTATTTTTACAATATTCATGCATGGAATTGATTAACATTTACACCTTACACTGGGTGAGTGGTTGTTGTTATGTAACAACTAATCAGGATCAAAATCACAATACATGATCTATGTAAGGCAGACTTCTACTCTTCACGTCTCTATTTACTTCCACCTACTCACACACACACACACACACACACACACACACACACACAAACACACACACACAAACACACACACACACACAACACACACACAAACACACAAACAACACAACACAACACACACACACACAAACACACACCACTTACATTACACCTTGTGGGCTGGTTCGTCCAGTCATGCATGTGGAACACATTGTAAAACAAAGCATGCCGGCAGGCTGTGGGTTTGTATTGGAGCCCAGAAGTGTACACACACACACACACACACCCACAAAACCACACATACTCCATAAAAGAGCCAGCAGGCCCGCAGACAATGTCTAGCACCTCTGAACACATGCTCATGGAAGCTAACTGGTCGGAAAAGCATGACGTTTATGACTCGTGTGTGTGTGTGTGTGTGTGTGTGTGTGTGTGTGTGTGTGTGTGTGTGTGTGTGTGTGTGTGTGTGTGCGCGCGCGTGTGTGTGTGTGTGCAGTATGTCACTGAATGTGGTCAATGCGTTATCAACGTAATATATAGAGGTGGGAGATTCCCAGCTGTGAGAGAATATTACTGGTAATCTGTTATTCATTCTAAAATCACAGTTCATCTTTACATCCCCCCCACCTCCTCCTCTTCCTTTCTGTAGGTCTATGGAAATGCAGGACCTAGCCAGTCCTCATAACCGTGTGGGTGGTGGAGATTCGACAGGCTCCAAGCTGGACAAGAACAACCTTGGCAGCCCCTCCGTCACCACCAATGGAACAGGAGGTGAGATGTGTTTGGTGCTGCAGTAATGAATGGGTAGTTTGGTCAAGTTACATGTTATAAGGTTGATTTGTTTTTTTTTGTTTAGATTATAGTTTTGATCTTTTTTTTTGTCATGGTCTCGTTTTTCTTTTTTTAGGCCAATTATATTTTAAATTTGCATTTGGTTATTAATGAGACTGCTAAACATTGGAGAGATCATTAGAGGGATCAAAATGGGCTTTGTACTTATTGACACTTGTGCGCCATTTTGGGAAACGCACTTGTCCTAAGAGTTCAATGAGAAGCTTGATACCACATTCATGTCTGTATAATAAATATGAAGCTCTAGCCAGGAGCCGATTAAGTTAGCTTGGCACTAAAACAACAGCTAGCTTTCCTCTGGTAACAATGTCACAAAATATGTTAAAAAATAAGTGTTTATTTTCGGATTATACAAACAAGATATTAATCAGCGAGCTTTAAAAGGTGCTTGTCAAGGAAAAACTCAGGAGCATCACAATTCATTTCACATACTTGAAGAAGGTGCGGGAGACACAGGAGCATTTAATGAATTCAATTTAAACAAAGATATTGCGGGCACCTAAACACAGATGCTAAAGCCGGGTTCAGCCTATCTCGCTCTCTCTCTTTGGGGAGTATGTTAAATTGTTGCAGGCCTACTGACTTACAGAAGGAGACAATCTTGAAACAAAACATTCCCCGTGCTTCCCTGCAGCACGGTGGCTGAGTGGTTAGAGCTTCTGCCTCACAGCAAGTTGGCACTGCGGAGCTCGTTCACTGGTCTAGGCAGGGCCTGTCTGTGTGTTTGTGGCGTCCCTGTGTTTGTGTGGGTTTCCTCCGGGTGCTCCGGT
>NC_045750.1:13943326-13943405 GCF_008692095.1 Etheostoma spectabile | reverse complement strand
CCCACCATAAAGACATGCATGCTAGGTAACGAGGACCACAGTTGAGAAGTAGCCGACTGGCTAACACTGGCGCATTTAC
>NC_045750.1:13940882-13943316 GCF_008692095.1 Etheostoma spectabile | reverse complement strand
ATTAATGTGTATTGTCCTAATCAAATAAATACATTTTTAATCATGCAGGTGCCTAGATTCCCTGAATCAATTTTGGCACCAGGTTGTATACTCCTCTGCCTGAGAAGGTTATGAGGTTATGTTGGACGTTGACCTGAATGAGACCTGTACGGTGGCCGTCAGAGGCAAATGCCCTGCAACTACAGAAAACATGCAAATAGACCAAAAACAAGCAAATTAAGAAAACTTGATAAATTTGACAACACATGCTCAGCATTCAGCAAACGCGCTGGAAATACACACAACACAACCAAATACATAAACGATGCAAAAAAGAAAAGCACACAAAGCCCGAAAAAAGAAGCGATGCAAAAAGAAAAGTAGACGACCACGAAAACAAAATGCAAGAAAAAAAACCCGCTGCCCCCAGATTACACAACGAACGTTCTCCAGGCCTCTAGAGGGAGCGCCCAGTGGAACAGCTGGATTTTCTGCTGTGGAAACTCAAAACAGATCTAGTGTACATGTCCATACGGGGTTACCTACGCTTCTAAAGGAACTATACCCAAAGTGTTTGACGGAACAGCTCTCGGCAAGAGAGCAAATATGCAAATTTACTAAAATGTTGAATTATTCTATGTAGTGTTCTACATAAGTGCTGTGTAGCTTAATCTATGTTTTTTATCTGAAATGAAGACCATGAAAAGAATGATTGATGTCTTTGAAGTCAGGACATCAGAGTTACTGTAAAAACCTGCTGTGTCAGATGTCATGCTCGCAATAACTGATGTCTCATTTTTAAACTAAATTTGAAAATATAAAAATATAGATTAGATATATGTATATATAATACAAAGTCTAAGCACTTATACCGTACATGCTGTTCATTGTTTATAGATACACTTCCAGTTTTTTTCATGACGTCTGGCTGCTGCTCCAGCAGATGTTAAAAGTGCATTTTGTAAATCACTTTGGGCAAAAGAAACTTATGAGGGTAATGAAATGTAATTCTAAATCTATTGCAAAACCATCAGTCAGAAAGATTTTCAAAATGCAGCGATAAGTACTTTTTTGAAGAATTTATAGAGACAGAAGGAGACGCGCTCATGCAAATGCACACATACACACATCTCGCTCTGGCATGAAGACTTGAATATACCACTGGAGGATGTGTGTAAACACATAGTAAAGCACTTCAAGGGGCTATTGCACAAAACCAGGATAAGGGATTAAGCCATGATATTCCAGTTACCCTGGATGAATTTAGTCTAGACTTGGTTGCACAAAAGCAGAGGCACCTAAATTACCATGGAGATTTATTCTGTACAGCCAGGATTTATTAATCCTGGAGCCTTTTCTGTACTCTCAGCAGTGGGTTCACCTTATTATTTGCCTGCATTAAAATGGGTGTATATTAATGTTCAGTTTAATACTATTTTATCCTTGTATCATTTTAATAATCATTCATGTTACTGTTATATTGCTGTATGAAGACATATAATATGTTGTTCATATTGTTGTTAGAAGTTTGATGAATATATTATGGAAGTTGTTGAGATAATTAGAAAAGGCTGATGAAGTTGCAAATGTGTTTTAAATGAAGTCAGTTAGTAAGGGCAATATATAAAGTGCTGAACATGTGTTTTTTTATGGTGGACCAATGCACCTTAAATTATTTTAGTTGATACATTTATTTTGTTTTCTTTAACGACTATAATTTGGGAGGATTGTACAATTTTAAGAACATATCCTAATTATACATTTCTCCCAAATTATAGCCTTAGTTCACTGGAACAGTAAGTCAATAGTGTAAACTACTGTACATTCATGTAACAGGGAGAGGACACCCCATGGTTTATATCTTGCTGGGGGGAAATAACTGATGAATACACTTTGTTACATTCATGTTTACAATGTGCATTACTACATAATTCTCTTTATAGTTTCTAGATTTTAAAGTCCAATTTTTCCTTAGTGTCTTTCTTTTCCATGTCCATAGACTGTATACGAGGAAGCAAAGCATATAATATGTAGAGAATGAAACTCATCCTCTGTAATAAAAAACACAATTTGTGCAAATGAATAGTAGCCTAATCCTTGAATGGTATGATTACGACGGTTTCAGAACAGTGGTCAGCAAATGTATATTTTATGGTGCATACTCATTCAGTCGGTCCGTGATCGCCTTGCTTTCTCCCGCTGTTTCTGTTCTTTTTTCTTTTACAAATAATGTGTTTCAAGTTATTTTCAATTATCATACTTCCACAAGAAGCTGCTGCTCACTCTGTATAAAGTATGAACAATGCACCTTCTCCATTTCTGCATCAGTAAATCTGTGATCGATACTGTGGTCTATTTGAGAAAGCTATGAACATGCACTTACCCCAGGTATCTACACCTGGCTTGACACAGCTCCACCTGTTCATCCTGGCTCGGCAAACGTGCAACCGATTAA
>NC_045750.1:13926207-13940872 GCF_008692095.1 Etheostoma spectabile | reverse complement strand
GCGGATCACACTAAGTCAAGCTGCGCTTTTTCACTTATCCTGGATTTCTAAATTCTACTTTTGTGCAATAGCCCCCTGCTCTCCTCCGCAACCGCTTAGCAAAGTTTATGTGTGTGTGTGGGTGCGTGCGTGCGTGTATGTATGTGTGTGTTTGAGTGTATATGTTTGAGTGCAAGCCCAAAATCCTCCTGGAAACCATTCACTCTACAAGAGCATTAAAGCCTCAGAGCTCTCTTAGATGTCAACACCAGCGAGCGCTCTTCTCGTCTTTTTCTACTGTCCCCCTCGATCTCTTCCTGTCTCAGTGTCTGTCCTCTGCAGTATATTTCTGCAGTTTGATGCAATGGCACTGGCTGTTAAGTGCTTAAGTTCAGGGTGATCCTTTGATCTATTGCTGATTTAACAGGCAATGGAAACTAATGTAATGGAAAAAGTGAGATATCGCATTTTAGTCAACTTGATGTGTCAACACACACACACACACACACAGCAGAGAAATAGGCAGAGTGGACTTAACGGTGGAATCCGTTATTAGATATTACATATTAGAGCACATTAAATCATTTTTGATGAGCTCACAGTTAATGTTTTAAGCAGACAGAGCCGGGACTACAGCATCACAGCCAAAACAAACTACATACCCAACATTCCTCTCATCTGACATCAGCCAAAGCTCGGGCCCACGGGCCATCTCCATAGCAATTCATTTGTCTTCATTAGGGCTTGTCCGATGGGTTGTATTGCTCCCCGAGGGGCTTAATGACGTTGTCCTGAACTAAATGGAGTTCTCAGATGGTCACTGATGATGAGTTTTAATCATGTTTAGAGAGAAACAAGAAAAGTAACTAAATAAAACAGCATGGAGGATGTTAAGGTGGTTAACAGGTGTGCTTCTCTTTTAAGAATAGTTTGGGAAATATGCTTTATTGCTGTGTTAAGAGTTAGATTAGAAGACAAATACCTCTCTCATTTCTTTGCTAAAGCAGCAGTAATCAATATATTTAGACAACTTCTTGTATGTGAAAGGTGTTGCTCGTAGTGACTAACCCGCAGAAAATTATCATCCTAATCTGCAGTTTCCCACGGAGCATTTGAGCGCCATTCAGCTCATTGTTTTGGTTTTACTGCCCCCAACTGTTTTGCTACAGGTAGGTGTTTTCAGTGTAAAAGCTCTAAAAAAAAACTTGTACACTACCTGCCCAGCACCAAATGGCAGACAAAGTTATCAATATGCATGTGAACATAGTGGAACATTTAGCCTTTCAGGAGAATGAATAAAGGAAGGAACACAACTCCAAGTAAATGCTAATGTTGCTGTAAATAGGCAACAAAGTTTGTCATTTTACTTATATAAGGTAACACTATGTCAATGTTATGTTTACAACTGGTTTCTTCTGCTCTTAAGTGGTCAAGAATTTGATTATTGCGGGTTTAATGTGAAGCTACAGCCAGGAGACGGTTAGCTTAGCTTAGCATAAAGACTGTAAACAGGGGGAACAGCTAGCATAGCTATGTCTGAAGGTAACAAAATCAGCCTATACAAGCTGATCTAAACTCACTAACATGCCATATTTTGTTTGTTTAATATGTACAAAAACCAAAGTGTAAAGACACAAGTCCTGGTCTTTATATTTCTTAGACATGCGTAGTGACTTCTTGTATTCTCAGCTGGTTGCCAAGTAACCTCATGGTAACGAGGTGCGCCAAGAGGTGCTAGTAGGCAGATTTACGTTTGGATCAAGTCAGACTAACAGTTTCCCTCTGTCTCCGTTTGTTATGCCTAGCTAAACTAAGACAAGCTAACAATTCCCTGGATTTAGCCTCATATTTAGCATACATGAGACACATGGTAGTGGTAGTGGCATTTAACTCCGGGCAAGAAAGCAATTAAGCATATTTCCCAAAATGTTTAAACTTTACCAAAACTATTTCTTAAAAAAATACTTTTTACAATTCAAATGTCTACTTGTTGAGATAACACCATGTCCCACATACCTGGGAAGGGCATCTGGTTCTCAGTGCATCGTATCCTCACCACCTTCCCACCTTGCACCCCTTTAGGTGAAAACATGACAGTTCTAAACACGGCTGATTGGCTGTTGGGCTGCAGCAGCCCGCCCCCTGCCCCGGGCTCCAAGGACTATGGTACAGAGGTGCATGTGTGTGTGAATCCAAGGCCAGACGTCATACAGTTTTACTTTAAATGCAAAAGGAATGGGTTTCTATAGTTTAGGCTTGTCCTAGATCTGATGTGTGTTTTTTTTTCATGCCAGAATTGCAGTGATTTTCTTTTGCTGTGCAGTGTTCCCTGCTCTTTGGATCCCATTGGATTTATCACAGTGTGTGTGTGGATAGTTGCAGGGTTCCCACAAGTCAACACATTTATCAAAAGCTGGAGAATTCAATTCATTTACTGGGAAAGTAAGTTAACATGAGGGGATTTCCCCAAAGCATCATGATTATATTTTGTAAACCATAATCATTACAAAAACTAAAACAATCAAGGAGGAACAGGTCATGGTGGTGTTTTGACTTGGTTTTAGAAAGTAATTTAAGTTTACAGCTATGAAATTTCATAAAAATTTGAGCAGGAACCCTGCACACAGCATTTGCTCCCATACTGGAACTGCATGGTAGTTTTTCTTATTTGCGCGCGTGTGCGTGTGTGTGTTTGTGTGTTTGTGTGGTACTACCTTACTGGCTTCCCCTAACACCAATCTTTTTCCTCTTCCTTAAGTGAAAACAGAGCCTATGAACAACAGCGATACAGTCACTACGACAGGCGACACAGCACTGGACACATACGCAGGCTCAGGTAACACACATATTAGCCATCAGAAATGCACTCATGTACTATTTTCATCATCTAGAGTTCAAAAATCCCATCTCTGTACTAGTCAGCTCTACATCACTATGTTTCTCAGACACACACAAACACCATCATCCATTTCAGCTGAGCAGTGGGGCCTGCTGAAAGCACTAATCCCATGAAGTATTGCATGTCCTTGGATTTTGTCATCAAAGGCTGGCAGTCCTTTTTTTTTTAGACTCACTATGGACACCCCCCCCCCCCCCCCCCCAACCACCACCACACACACACAGACACACACACACACACACCACCATTAAGCAACACACAATGAGGGTTAAGAAGCAGCGGGGTGTTTGTCAGTATTGAGCTCTGACATCTCAATGACCACAAACAGACATCGTGTTTTACTATGAGGCCCGCTGTAAGGGTTTCATGGACTACAGTGCTCTCTAAAGGGGGAGAACTTGGCTTTTCTCCATTGAAAATGCTTCAAATTATCTTGGAACAGCAAGTCCAACAACTCCAACAAGCCAGAGGCCTTGAATTGTGCTGTTCAAGAATGGTTTTGTGAAATGTGAAAGGAAACAAAAGATTTGAGTTGACACCATCAATAACCTTGTGTTGCCTTGTTGTTTTTGATTATTGTTTTTAGTAATCACCAGCAGCGGGTACAGCCCTCGTTCAGCACACCAGTACTCCCCTCCCCTCTACCCATCCAAGTAAGTCTGACTTTTTACACAACAGAAGCTGCTTTCTAAGACTTCTTATCAGCGTACCGTCTGCTAGACTTTATCATTATTGCCTATTCTGCGTGTGTTGTATCTACCTCATATGTCATTCCTCTCCTCTCCCAGGCCCTATCCTCACATTCTCTCCACACCGGCAGCCCCTCCCATGCCGACGTACGCCGGCCAACCCCAGTTCAGCAGCATGCAGCAGTCGGCCGTCTACACCGCTTACTCCCAGGCAGGACAGGCATACGGACTGTCCTCCTATGGTAGTATTAAACTCATTTATACTAACACACATAGTGACATACAGTGGCTGCACTAATGAACACATATAAACAGCACATTTATTTTGTAATCCATTGTGTAAAACAGTGTGTGACTGAAGTACAAGAAGTGTTACTCTACAAAGATTTACACAAATGAAACTGCAGGTTATGCGCCAAAACGAAAAAATGGCTCATAATGAAATTAGGGCGAACCTAAGTGGGATACTAAGAGAGGAGAACATTATTGGAGGGTTTCTTTTGAAGCCAAACCAAAGAATGACATAAAGGGAAATATGTGAATATGTGAATGTGTAAGTCATGCTCATCTCCCAATTTTAATTATACAATTTGCTGAGGCTGTAAAATATGCACTGCATTGTAGAATATTCCGTGGATTCTGTTTCTTGCCACAGACCTCGGTGTGATGCTGCCGGGCATTAAGACAGAGAGCGGCCTGAATCAGAGTCAGTCTCCTCTGCAGACAGGCCTCAGCTACAGTCCCGGCTTCACCACACCTCAGCCCGGACAGACTGCATACTCACCCTATCAGATGCCAGGTCAGTTGCAAGCATTGAACACTTTAGCATTGAATGCTTCGCTTGTCACTCCCATCTCAATTTAATAACCTGTAATATATTCATGAATTCTTTTCCTGTTAAAATCCATTACTCTTGAGGAAAGTGATCTTTTCTTTTAATGTTATGACTTTGCACACAGTTTAAGCGTGTTTTCTGTGTCAATTTTTTCTTCTCTGTGGTGTCTTTGTCTAATTCCATCTTCTTTTTATCCCAAGGTTCAAGTTTCACTCCTTCCCCAGGCCTCTACGCCACCAACAACTCAGTGTCCAACCCCGCCAACTACACTGCCACACAGCAGGTATCCCAGTGTCTACATACTGTGTGTGTGTGTGGGTGTGTGTGTGTGTGTGTGTGTGTGTGTTTCCTTTTAGTTTAAACCTGGGTTGTTGATACAGTCCAGCTGAAAGGGAGCTTAGGTGACACACGTTTTCCCAGGACCAATAAGAAAGTCCATTTCCCAAGGTAGTTCTTGCCAGAGCAGATCAACCACGCTACATGTTAGCTCTGAGTGGTCTAGTGAATGTAATTTTCCTCATTATTCTGGCTCAAGCTAAAGATGAGGATTTTGTATGGTGCAGTTGTTGTTGTGTAGTATTTGACACCAGAAGTGGTTTTAAAGTCACTCTCCCACAGACACAACTTTTCCTCATTCAATAAATGAAATCTAATTACAGTGTTACCAAGCAACAGGGACGGACTTACCAGCAAAACAAACAATTAGTATTTTGTGAAAGAGTGTTTTGTTCTGAATATTTCTCTAAGCGCATATTATGAATTGTATTGTGGTAGTAAAATGCTTAAAGGGGGATTTTAATGTTCCACTATGATAAATGTGACTGTTTACAGAGGGAAAAGTCAAGGTTTGGCTTGTGTGGGTGGATTGAGGGGAAGAGAGAGAGAGAGAGAGAGAGAGAGAGAGAGAGAGAGAGAGAGAGAGAGGAGAGAGAGAGGGAAAAGAGAGAGAGAGAAAAGAGCAGGAGAGCGGAGGAGAGTGGTGTGTGTGTGTGTGTGTGTGTGTGTGTGTGTGTGTGTGTGTGTGTGTAACAGGGAAAGCAGGCAAGAGACAGAGAGGGAGGGAGAGAGAGACTGACCGACAGCAAGCCTGTGTGTATACAGTATGTGCAAATATGCACGCTTACGTACACAACTTGCTGACTACACACCAACTGTGCATGTGTGTGCAGTCATGTGGTATGCTCCACTTTATAAGGACTTGTAGAGATGGACATAGTGACAGGTTTAGAGCGCTGACTCATAAAAGCGCCCATCTCCACTGGCTCAGTAAAAAGCAGCAACACAAGGCTTTAATTGTTTTGGAGGTATAAACTGCAGTGTCGAGGGAATAAAAGATTAGAGAAATGAGAAGAAACACTTGTAAAATCTCTCTTCAAAAGTCAGTTTAAACCTCCCCAGACAAGTGAAACATCTCAATTTTCCCGTTGTTTTTCATGTTCTTTTTGTCTCTGCACTCTTGTGTGCTCCTAATTCTTGTTATTCTCTGCAGGATTATCCCTCATATACAACGTTTGGCCAAAACCAGTATGCCCAGTATTATTCCGCCTCCGCTTATGGAACTTATATGACCTCCAACAGCGTGGATGGCACAGGCTCAACGGCAGCCTACCAGCTGCAAGATCCCGCCCCTGCCATGACCGGACAGGCTGCTGAACTTCACCCAGGTTTGTATTAAAAAGGAAACAGATCACCAACAGAATGCCACAGTTCTTCTAACTTCATAAATATGCAAACAAATGTCAGATTTATCACAGTTCCTTCTTACCTGCTCCATAATCTTGTTTTCAGTAGGCAAATACCACAGTTTGGGTAACTGAGTTCAACACTCGCTTTCACCGATGATGAAGCACAGGAAGTAACGTCAGACTGTAGCCTTAGTTACCTGGCATCGCACTCGCTAATTGGAGGATCGGCATATGTTTACATTAGCCGCAGAGAATTTGATTAGAGTTAAGTTATGTTAAATATTGCACTTTTGTAGAAATGTCAGAGAAAGAGAAGAGAAAACAAAATGAGAAAGAGCTCAAGTAAACCCATATGTACAGAAATTGGGCTTGGTATTCAATTTTGTTTCTTTTGTTCCCATTTTTCCTTTGGTTTATCTTGGCTGTCATTCAGGAAGCTGATTAAAGGAGCTTATCATTCTTCCTGTCACTGGCACTTTCCCTCTCGCTGCTATTCTCACTATTTCTCTTTTTTCTCTCCTCTTGGAGTTACAGTTCGTATCTGTTTTTTTGTTTTTTTTGTATCTCACATGCTCTTTGTGTCATTTTGTGTCTTTATCCACCCCCTCTCTCTTGGTCTCTCCCTCCCTCCCTGATTGAGACATAACAATATGAGCGCCGAAGCTTAGAGTCTGGTTCTAGTTACCGCACAGCAGTGGGAGCATATGGCATAAGGAAGGTGTGTGTACGCGCACACAAATGTGTGTGTGCTCATGTTTGCTCCTGCAGAAGTTTGTATCTTTGCAAAAAGCATCAGATTACTTAACTTTTCTAATTTATTGCACAGCTCCATCTTTCCCCCCACCACTGTTTAACTCTTACTATTGCATGTTATCATGAATCAGTCAGCATACCAATGGTGCTATTGTTTAGGTTCCTTGATAGTCTTTAAGTTGATATGTTGTGCCAATTACCTTGAATTATTGAACCTGACTACATGGCTTTTTACTGTACAATGTCTGAGTTATCGCTTTTCTTGAAGTGGATACTCCAGAACACCTGTGGGATCAGCTCGAGCCACATCATTACTGACATTTGATCATTTGCAAATTTTAAATGTTAAGCCCTGCCTGTGTTTGCATACACTCTCAGGGGACTTTGATACAGTGCAGAGCCCCTCCACGCCTATCAAAGAGCTGGATGACCGAGCCTGCCGGAGTGGGGGGTCCAAGTCCCGGGGCAGGGGCCGTAAGAACAACCCCTCCCCTCCCCCCGATAGTGACCTGGAGGTAAGGGACCAAAAAACACCCACTTGACAAAGCACTAACTGCACTTACTGAATATTCCATTCAAATCTCAAAGGATATGTGGTATTCCCTTTGATCGTCATCCTCTCTGTCTCAAAAGCAGGACCACCCATGTCAATGTCCAGTTGAGCATAAATGCACATATGGGCTAAAAATATGGACATTACCATCTTTCATTGTCTCATTTTTTGTGTTCTCTAGAGGGTGTTTGTGTGGGATCTGGACGAGACAATCATCGTCTTCCACTCTCTGCTCACAGGCTCCTACGCACAGAAATATGGCAAGGTAAGATGTAGATGTCTTCACTTCTGTTATTATTGTGTTTAAATTTCCATAGCCATCCAGCAGTATGTCAGTCTATCCATCCATTTTCTTTCTGTCTGCCTAAATGGAATCCCAGGTTACAGCTGGGACAATACCCATCTGATTTTGATTAAATGAAGGCACAACAAATCTTCACACTTTGCTCCAGCTTTTTACAAATTACTACTAATGGCCAAATGGTGGATTAATAACACAAACCCTTCAAGGCAGTTTGGAGGAATAATAAGTCATCCTGTTACTGACTGACCTTAGAAAGCACTTTCTTACTAGTAATAGGGGGGACATGTCCCCCTGACTTTTACAGTTTCAGTTTAATTTGCTCTCTAAACAGTGCACTCTGACTGTCCAGCTGCCAAGATCCAAATGAGACAAGGGAGGAGTTGATAATATTGCTGATATCCTCATCTCCTTCACCTTCAGTTATTACCATGAGCTCACAGCAATAGGCTTTCCTGCAGTGAGTTGTCCGTGGACTCTTTGGCCCCAGGCTTTGCCTCACAGGCTCCCGTGCCCTGTGATTGGTGGAGGTTGTTGGGTGGTGTGCAACTTGTCAGGAAGAGCTTATAAACTATTTAGGGGTGAAAAGAAGTATGTCCACCTGACATGATATTCTCCAGGATGAAGAAAGATAAGGCATTACAGAAAAACCTTTTATTTTGTAAAGATAAAAATACATTATCTGCCAATGAAACTAAAGTTTAAGTAGGGGTAGTGCGTTGATATTATACCTCTGAAATCAAACCCCCACCCTTTCTTTTGAGAGGACTTGTTTAGACTCAAAAAGGGACTTTTATAAAAATTCAACTCACAATGAGCACACCATTTAAATAAACTTCCCTCAGTATATCCTATGAACATTACATCACGATGATGACCGTGTGCATAAAAAAAAATCTTTGGATGCACTACATATTAAAAATACAAAAAAAGCCATTAATAATTGCTATTGCTTACATTATTTCAATCATAGTTTACATGCTATTTTTAACTTGGACTGATGTTTATTCCAATCTTCCTTTTGAATTCATTTGGTGGTCTTGCCTTCTCACCTAACAGCTATACTGTTTATAGTTCCCTCTATTTTATTAGTTCCTGGCTCTGATCTGGGATCATCCTATGTGGCCAAGGCTACAGATTTTTACTGGGTGATGTCGTTTCCTGTGGGCACCGGTGCAAACCACCAGCCTGCCTGTACGGGCTTTGCGTCCCACTCTGCAGTCTGCGGAGTCCATTCTGATATTCATGTTTGGCAGTCAAACAAAAGCTGGCACGGCACACACACACCATTTGGAGCCAGGCTTGCATAGAGCCATAGGAGGCGTTTTACAGATAGGGGTTTTTGCGGGCACTGATATACTTCCTAGTTGCTCTGCAGTCGTGGAATTTAATGCTTGGCAATTGGGATTTAATGGGTAATAGAAAGGCCCTGGTGAGTTGTAAATTGCTGTGTGCCTCTGTGTGTTTTTTTTAGTCGAGAAATACTGAATACCAAAGGATGATTACAAATTTAGTCTTGGTTTAGAAAGCAGTTCTCGGTGCGGTCTCCAGCTCACCCAGTAAGAGCGTGCGCCCCATGTAGGCTGAGTCTGCGTGTCGTCCCCTCTCTTTCTTTCCCCGTTGCCTGTCTTTCCACTGTCACTATCAAATAAAAGGAAAAGTCCCAACAACAATCTTAATAAAAGTATTTCTCCTGTTTTGCAAACAAATAATGAATTAAATGTTACCAATCTCTAATAATGTGTTGTGTTTTGTAACAAAGTAATTATAGAAGCGTGTTTTCACTACATTTGCTGCTGCTGCATTCAAGGAATATAGTGGCAGCTGTGTCTGTTCACACCTTGCCCAAAATAGGGTTTACACTGTTGACATAGCAACCATAAGTACCCTTCTCCTACGGGCTTTGAGGGTATTATCTGTTCTAAATTAGGTTTCACGTTTTAAAATATATACTGTATGTATATACTGTATATATATATACTGTATACAATTTTTACATTACTTTTATTATAACCATGTTCACATCATCATGAAGTGTTGAGTTTCCAACATTCAAATTACAACAGAGTGGAATTGTTTCAGGCTACTTTTGCCAGGCCAAAGTAATATTTGCAATTCTCTGTGATTGATTGAACTTCTCTGGCAAAGTTTTACAAAAACAAGCCACCTCAGCTTTTCTGGAGCCTAAAGCAACAGCTAAATTCCACCCCTCAAAGGGAATAAACATATTTCAGCCATTAGTGGTTCGAAACAACTTTCCTTTGGCTGTAAGCCAACGTAATTATTACCTGAGAGACAAACCTAAGTGCCTCTTGTCTCTTTGATTGACAGAGAAGCAGGAAAAAGAAATACAGGCAAAATGACTGCTATCGCTATTAGCAACTGTCAAGTTTTTCAAGAGCTCTACACACTTTCTGTGCCTCGCTCGCTCACTTTCACTCTCATCCTGTTAGTTTCTTTCTATTCTGGTCGCCTGACAGTGTCAGCAAATCGCGAGCCAAGCTGTCGTCCCTTGCTGACCTATCACAGAAGATGTTTTTTTGCAGCTGAACCCCGGGCATACATGGGCACGCACGCACCCATGCACAAGCGCGTGCACGCACACACACACGCACGCGCACGCACACACACACTCCAGCGTCTCCCTTTGAGGGTGCCTACTCTCTGCAATACACACATGAAGACACACACTCTTCCTCTCACCTCTCTCACCCCCCACAAACACCCACCACCGCATGAGGAATGTTGATGGGACCGAACAAGTGCAACCTGTCTGTCAACATCTGCTGTGATGAGTGGAGCGTACCAACTCTTAAAGTGGGGGTGGGTGGACAGAGATGTGAATTGGGAAGAAAAAGGATGTGCGTAAAAACTGAAATGGTTTATGAGATAAGAAGAAGCAATGCATCTCGGATAAGGTAATAATTTGTTATAATGGTGATGTCATGATGATAATGTTGTTATTATCTACCTCTTCCGTTAGGACCCTCCCATGGCGGTAACGCTGGGTCTGAGGATGGAGGAGATGATCTTCAACTTGGCTGACACACACTTATTCTTTAATGACCTGGAGGTGAGACCCATATCAGACTGACACTTCCAAAAAGACACATTTAAATTAAGATATTCAAGGGCATATTGAAAGACTTGGAGTTTTTTCTTGCACAGTTTTCACATTTTTTTTGCACAAAGCACAACAATAAGCCCATAATGTTTTTTTCCTTCAGTTCAATACTACTACTGCCTTCTAGTGGTGTAAAGTGAAATAACACACCCCTTACTGTCAGCGCTGCACCATGTTTATATTCTAGTTTCAGTACGTGCTGTTTTGTTATGAATGTGGTAAATAGATTAATAAATGTCTGCATTGGAAATATAGCTATACAGAATATAGTGCTTAATACAGTTTATAGTTAGCCTAATATTTATGTTGCTGTGTTTTAAGTAACTAATCTATACATCTGTTTTTTGTTTGTCTTTTGCTGCTGTGACACTTTAAATTTGCACAGGAGTGTGATCAGGTACATATTGATGATGTGTCATCAGACGACAATGGTCAGGACTTAAGGTAATAATTCAACCATTCACATTTATTTTTTATAACAAGCACAATGTGATGATTTGATTTAATTTAATTTAACTAATATTTAAGTTATTCATAGGACAGTCATTCACAAATTACAGTATTTGTTTTCTATTGTTTGGCTCTTAAAGTAGGCTATCATATTTGAAGGATGTAATATATTCATTTATTAAATATAGTCAAATGTATATCTTTTTCTTTGCATTTTAAAAGGTAGTAATTAATTGCATTCTTACAAGTAGAGTTACGTTATAGTACCGAATAATGAAAATAACCATTGGATCTTTTTGTTCTACCAGAGCAGATTTTTTAAATAAAACATATCGTTATTATTGACAGTACTTACAGTTTTGCAACTGATGGCTTCCATGCAGCTGCAACCAGCGCCAACCTGTGCCTGGCTACGGGGGTCCGCGGTGGGGTCGACTGGATGAGGAAACTGGCCTTCCGCTACCGACGAGTCAAAGAGTTGTATAGCACGTACAAAAACAATGTGGGGGGTAAGCCAATCAGACGGGAGTGTGCTGGACACCAGGGACAGACCTGAGGGTGGCAGAGAGGGGAAGGAGTTGTTAAACTGCAGATTCAAGTTGGGTCTGAAAAGATTCCAAAAATGTACCAAAAATAATAAGCTTGATTCATGTTTTTCCATGAATAAAGGACAAAGGCAGCAAGGTATAATACTTTAAATAAAATTATGTTAAATGTATCTGTTACTATAGCTGAAAAAAGAGATACAACCTGGAATTAGAAGCTACATTCCGAAGACAACAAATGAATACTAGTGGACAATAACAATGGGTGTATAAGATGCATACAGTGTATGGGCATACTGCACATATTGATGTAATAGATAATCCAGTCAATGTTCATAAAAAACAGCAAACTACTGTATATAGGGTTTTGTTTCTTTTTTGATCATTATGGGTTTATGAAAGAAAATATAAATAACACAACTGCTGTTTGCGGATATTTAAGCTGATTCACAATACAGTAATCATTTTTATTTGGCCAATTTCAGGCCAAAATGTCCAATATATTTAATGTTTTCTCCTGACATATATTAAGTAGAAACTATTCTAAAACAGTGTTTAGGAAACTAAAACTTCATCATTACAGTTTGTAATGGATAACACCTAAGCCAATATTACATTAAAGGACCACATGACGACTTCATATGGGTTGGGTCTAACCCTAGATGACTTTGCTTATTGTTTCTTTAACTTTCCTGCTGTGTGTGAGGCCGGATGCTGTGAGGGTTTACCAAGGTCACACTGTGTTTTAGGTCTGCTGGGTCCTGCTAAAAGAGACGCCTGGCTGCAGCTCAGAGCGGAGGTGGAGGCTCTGACTGACTCCTGGCTCACCCACGCACTCAAGTCCCTGTCCATCATCAGCTCCAGGTGCCACTTTGATATATTTATCCTTTCTTTCACAGAGACTGTTATCGCTCTCCTAGTCCTCCCCTCTGTTAATTAACAAGGTCGAGATTTAGAGCGTGGGATCTAATCCATATTCAGCATCAAAGGACACTAACGTAGGATCCAGTCATCCCTCTATCGATCCGTTCATCTATCCATTCTTTACACAATGCGCTCTGCTCTCCGTCTGTGTCCCACAGGAGTAACTGTGTAAACGTGTTGGTGACCACAACGCAGCTCATACCAGCGCTGGCTAAAGTTCTCTTATATAGTCTGGGATCTGTTTTCCCCATTGAGAACATTTACAGTGCAACAAAAATAGGTAAGGCACATACACTCTTGCGCACACACATTACATTGTACAATCTAAATAATAATCTCATTTGGTAATTATTTGATGTGGAAATGGCTATATATTTGATTTATGGTATTTTAACAGTTCAAATGTCACGTTTATTTAGTTGGTTATGTTATTTTAATGATTCTTCACCTACTCCATATGTTACTGATATCCTGTATCTTGTTATGATATTAAACATGTTGCTTTAGTTGGGCAACAGCTGATTGGGAATGTTCATAGAGGGAGAGAGGAAAAAGAAAGAGAGATAACCCAATTCACATTAAATCAACAGATCATGCTGGTCACACCTTGGCCAAACAAACACACAGACCTTAAGCAATAGGCTATCAAGTACTAAAAAAAATGTATTTATTAACAAGTGCACTGTGAACATTGGGCATTTACAATTTAAGATTGACCACAACATGTGCCAGTTTGTGTTTTTTATATAAATGTGCAGTAAATATAATTAAGCCATGTGAAATGAATGCTTTTGCATTGGAAAGGTAAATACTTCCATACAACTGGAAGTAACGCAAACTTGTGCAGCCGGCCTCTCGGCTACAGCATCGAACCTCGAATGATTTACTGTGTTGACAATTGCTTAACTGTCACTGATGGGGCACAACAGCAATGATGGATGGTAGATAAACACACACACACATTTTACTTATCAGAATCAGAATCAGAAATACTTATATAGTCTGATCAGAGCTCTTCTAAAGACTGAGTTTGATTGACATCTCTCTGACCGGCCCATTAGGTGTAAGGGGAGTTACACCCTCGTTATTCTTATTGCTGGTTCATAACGTTTGGTGACCTTACATTATTCCAGCAGAGCTTCATCCAATTTCTACCCGAGCAGAAGTCTGATCACCCAGAATAATTGAAAGCACCTTCGTGGGTGTGCAGGGTGTTCTGAATCATGAATCTCCAGCTCACGCTGACCTACACAACATCATATTCAATCTCAACTCACATTTGGTCCTGATCTGGCCTTAAACAACTCACACACTCATAGGATCGTCCAGGCCAGATGCCTACATTCTGAATGGACTCCGTTAGCCTGAACCTCAGCCTGTGTCTGTGCTGTGTCCAACACTAAATCATATTTAACCTTACAATCTTAACAAAGGAAACAAAACAACTCATTTTAGAGGGTTAGAGAGCCAAAACATTCAGGAAACAAAACTCAAAGCCAAGTTTGTGTTTGTGAGCTTATGGTACACCCAGTGTTGCCACGGTGCCTTGATTCAAAAGGACGTAGCAATGTGGTAACCATGACAACCACCGGAGGTTTAAGACACTAGTAGACTGCATAAGTGTTTCAGGTCAGATGCCATTTCCCAGAAGCTCATGGAAACATTACTAAGCATTTGGAATGACTCGATATGTAATTAGCATTGTGTATGTTGTACAGGAAGAAGGCTAAAGGTTAACGAAGGGTGGGACTTCTGACTTCACTCACAACCACGTTTGCTTTTCGATTTGTCGTGGCAACCGGATTTATTATATTTATCTGAATTGAAGTACCTCTCAGTATGCACCATGTGCATGTCAGGATTCATTATTATTAGTATAAGTAACTATCCGTCAAGGGATAATTTGTGTGTGTGTGTGTGCGTGTGCG
>NC_045750.1:13925648-13926197 GCF_008692095.1 Etheostoma spectabile | reverse complement strand
TGTGTGTGTGTTTGTGTGTGTGTGTGTGAGTGAGTAAGTGAGATGCAGACAGCTCTGCCTCTTCATGTGTTTTATTCCCATCTACACAACAAAAGAAAAACCTGTGAAAGCCATTTGTTTGTCTCCAGGCAAAGAGAGCTGTTTTGAGCGTATAGTCTCCCGCTTTGGCACTAACATTACATATGTTGTGATTGGCGATGGGAAGGATGAAGAGCATGCAGCCAGCCAGGTAAACAAACGACTTCTGAACTTTGACCCCTCTGACTTTGTGACCCTCTTTCCTTCCCCTTGTTTATTTGTTTTTTTGCAGGAAAAGAGAGTTGCTTTGAACGCATAATGCAAAGGTTTGGCAGGAAAGTAGTGTATGTTGTAATTGGGGACGGTGTGGAAGAGGAGCAGGCGGCCAAAAAGGTAATGGACCCTCACTGTGACCCCGCCTACTCCACACAGTGTGAGCTCTGATTGGACGAAGCCTGCCTTTCTTTGCTATAGAGGATTTGTGTTGGTTGTTTACTTTTTTTTCTGTTCTACTTGCTGTTGCTCCCCCCC
>NC_045750.1:13924178-13925638 GCF_008692095.1 Etheostoma spectabile | reverse complement strand
CCCCCCCTCTTTTATTTACGGAGTGACAGGAGACTTTTGATTGCAACTTTCAGGGTGAAAATTTGAGATTGGGGCTTGGCTAACGTTGTACATTTTGCGGCTAAATCTTCTTAATTTACTTCCTCACTCATCTTGATCTGTGTCACGTTTGACATTGAAAAAAAATGGCTGCCAAAATGTATACAGTGACTAAGCTTTGAACAATCTCATATGTTGAGAGCGATGACGTTTTTTTTCCAGCGGTGTGTGGAATCTTATTTTTCATTGATATAGTAGTTTATGGAAGAGAAAAGCAGAGTTCTTTCACAAAAAAGACAAGTGGCGCTAGGACATATTTCCTTGAGTGTGAATATAAATCCCATCTCTTCTCCAGCTTTGGGTTTCATTCATAATGCTGGGTGTGGATTGTGAAAGAAATAGTTTGACATTATGGGAAATATGCAAATTGACTTTCTTGTTGAGTGTTGGATGAAAAGATTGATACCGCTCTCTTATCTTTCCCTTAAACATAATGCTACAGCCAGTTAGCTTAGCATAAAGGCTGGAAGCCGGGGAAAACAAATTAAAAAAAATCAGCTAACCATTGTCTTTAAAGCTAAAAAACAAAATCCGCAGTGTGAAAACAATCGGACGTTTGTACAGGGAGCTATATGCCATCAAAGTTACTCTGGTTGCCTGGCAACCTCATCGAAGACAAGATCCTGTTGGCTTAGTTTAAGCTGTTTGTCCCTTGTAAAACCACAAATTTTTACACTTTTGTACGAATAAAAAAAAAACAAGAAATAAGATGCTAGCTTTAGACGTGTTTTAGGTGTACTATTTTATATCTTTGGACAGAGCCTAGCTAATGGTTTTTCCCATTTTCAGTCTTTATGCTAAGCTAAGAGCTGCGTGCTGTAGCCTCATTCAACCGGCAGATATGAGCGGTATCAATTATCTCATCTATATTAAGTTTCAGAACAAAAGCAGACAAGTGTATTTCCCAAAATACTGAACTCTTCCTTCGAGCCTTGGGATTGCATGGATTATGTTTGCAGTGCTTTTGCAAAGCAAGCAGCAACAAGCTACTGTAGTGTAGCTAGCATGACTTAAGGTGGCGGTGTGCAGATACGGAAACAGTACTGCTGGTTTTAATGTGTGTGTGTGTGTGTGTTTATTCTGCAGCACAACATGCCTTTCTGGAGGATATCCAGTCACTCTGACCTGCTGGCACTACACCAAGCACTGGAGTTTGAGTACCTGTAACTATTATAGCAATATGGACTCATGCAATGTTACCGTGGACATGGTCAGCCAGGCAGCCCCCTTCTTTTGTATAACTATTTAAGAACAAACAATACACTGCAACTGTTTTTGTGATTTTTTTTTCTTCTTCTTTTTTGTCTTGTCTTTTTGAACGTCTGGATTTACAAACTGTCTTAAGAAGCAAAGGAGATGAGAAAGGAGGTATAAAAAAAAAA
>NC_045750.1:13922601-13924168 GCF_008692095.1 Etheostoma spectabile | reverse complement strand
AAAAAAAAATCATTGGTGACTCAACTACCAAGCTTCCCCAATACTGGGAACGGACCGCTGTGAAAAACCCCTGTCTACCGTCCTTGCAGCTGTAGCAGACTCAACCCCTGGAAAGGCTTTAGACCTCCCTTGGCCTGGGAGGAGGATTTTTGGGAAGCTCCTTGATGTTTGGTTTTTCTCTGGGGCAACCAGCCCAGACTAGTATCAGACCGTGGGTCACCTGGGACGAACTATCTTCAAACAACGAGGGCTTCTCTGTACAGGCAATGTGTGTGCGGGGATAACGAATGCTTTTAAAAAAAAAAAGTGTTTTCTTCCTGGTGGTATAATCACAACACAATGCGGACTGCATCAGAAACTTGTGTAAATTATTTACAATAAACTTAAAGGGCAGTGGTGGATGTATGGTGGAAAGAAAATATTTGGGGTCTTTTTTTGTTTTTTTTTCCCTCTGGATTTTTGTAATCGTTTGGGCGGGGAGAACTGAGGATGTGCGTCATGATGTGTTGTGCCTTAATGTGTTTGAATGTCATTTCTTTATTCAGAAATGTCTATGTATGTAGATATAAAGGAGAAAACTTATCCAAATGACCTTTGCATCTTGTTTTTCCTTAACTGCAACGACTAACTTCAGATTATAACCAAAAATGATCAACTTAGTGCTGCATATTGTTTGTAATAGCAATGTTTCCTGTTAGCTAATGGTAAAGCACACATTTTATAAATCAGAATTACTTTGACAGAAATGTCTGATGGGAATGGTTATACTAGTAGTTGGGAGAAATCAGACATGTTTACAGAACTCTACCACCATGAAATGTACACGTGCTTTTACACAAACAAGCTTAAATACAGTCACATATCTAAAGAGACCACAATTTATAGTAACGACCAGTTAAACTATCGTCCACGTGCTAGTGGTCAGCTAAATATCCAAAAAGGGAATACTTTACAACTGCTTCCTTGTATTGCTTTTATTGCTAGTCAATCCTTGATCACACACTTGGCTTGAGACTTGTTGCCATAGTAGCCTACTGTAAACAGGGGAATACAGTTTGAGATGAGCAGGTATATTACTGGCCAATTAAACCGTGTCACATCTAGTGTACATCAACCAAAAAGTACAAAAGACATGCCAGAGATGTGTTTGACGTTATTAACCCTTGTGTTGTCTTCCAGTCAAATCTGAAAATCAACACTTTTGATGTTTTTTTCAATATTTGTCACTTTTTTTGATGTTTTCAACACTATGTAACACTAACTCATTAACTTTAGTTTTACAGTTATTTTTGGAATTGAAGGTCACTAAACCTCATTTCTAGGAAATTATACCTAATGTTTGAGTTGGAAAAACAGAAATTAGGAAATTATTAATTAAAATTAAAGGAATGTATCTTGATGGATAATCAGACTGGAATATGTCAACTTTTACTCAATAGTATTTCAAAAACCCCTACACGCTATAAAATTGAATAAGACACCCTAGAATTAATGAAAGTAGAGATCTGTACTCGCCAAAGAGCGTTGTGTGGAATGAATCAAGTTATTTTGGGTAGTTAAAAAGAAC
>NC_045750.1:13921823-13922591 GCF_008692095.1 Etheostoma spectabile | reverse complement strand
GAAAACGGGTCAATTTGACCTGAGGAGAACACGAGCGTTAAGAAACAAAATAAAAAAAAGCCGTTAAAATAGAGGTATGTTGATTTGAAGAAAAAAAATTAGACACAGCAGAGTTTAAGAGATTAATTACAGTAACACCTTTAATCATGGTGCTTGCTGTCATGTGTTATGTGTAGCCATTCTAAGGTACCCCAGACACCACATGTAGAGCATGGGGCTCATAAGCCTGGCTGTCATCTAGCCAAGAATGATCAACAGCTGCACTTGACTGGCAGATGTAGTTTCAACAGAAATCTGTTTCAACAAAATGTTTAAAGGCACTTTGAAAACCCTGCAACAGATCGTTTACCTTGACAACGACACAGCTGAAGCCCAAACCTTGTGGGGTTTGTCCTCACGATCGATCTTGCACAGACCGACCCGCCTGCCAAGATTCTCGTTATCAACCTAAAGTTGAACAGCCTTTTTTTAACTTGTGAAACGGGGCTACTAATGTGCACTGACATGTTGTAAATTCCAAGGATGTCATGAGCAGCTTCTTTACCTCCATCAGGTTGATCTGATGCTCAGCACAGAGGGCCACCACCAGCTTGACGAAGGTGGGCTCAAGGGCGCAGACATGGGCTCGATGCCTTCGAAAGAACACTGAATCAACTCACAGTGAGGGCTCATTCATCATTTGTGCATTTCAGAATTCATCTCAGAAATCCATATCAGAGTTCAATAGAAGGATCTACAATAACAACAATGTTAAAAACAACAGACAAA
>NC_045750.1:13914130-13921813 GCF_008692095.1 Etheostoma spectabile | reverse complement strand
TTGGTGTAGTCATGGACTCAGACCTGAATTTTAACAGCCACATTAAGAGAATTACAAAGTCAGCCTACTATCACCTTAAGAATATATCAAGGGTTAAAGGACTGAGTGAAACAGGACTTGGAAAACTGGTCCATGCTTTCATTTCAGTAGACTTGACTACTGTAACAGGTCTTTACAGGTCTCCTAAAAAATCAATCAGACAGCTGCAGCTGATTCAGAACGCTGCTACTCGAGTCTTCACTAAGACCAAGAGACTGGATCACATCACTCCAGTTCTGAAGTTTTACACTGGCTTCCTGTGCCTCAAAGAATTGATTTCAAAGTACTTTTGCTAGTTATAAATCCCTTAACGGTTTAGGTCCAAAATACATTTCTGATGCTACTACACTATGACCCCCCAGACCTCTCAGGTCACCGGGACAGGTCTACTTTCTGTCCCCAGAGTCAGAACTAAACAGGGTGAAGCAGCTTTCAGTTTCATGCTCCTCATATCTGGAATAAACTCCAGAACTGTAGTCAGCTGCTACTCTCAGTTCTTTTAAATCAAGGCTGAAGACCTTTCTTTTTGATGCTGAATTTCTTTAAATGATAAAAAAATTTCTAATGCTGCACTGTAACTTTTATTCTTGTGTTGTATGTGTCCTAATGTTTCTATTTTGTTTTAACTGTCTATTCATGTGTTTTATCGGTTTTTAATGCTTATGATTTTTAACTGTTTGTACTTGTGTTTTATCTGTTTAACTGATTTTATGTAAAGCACTTTGAATTGCCCTGTTGCTGAAATGTGCTATACAAATAACGCTGCCTTGCCTTACTAAGTGCAAACAAAGATTGACAAAGTCAACTAATTAAACATACTTGTGCATGGCCTTAGCTGGCTTGCAGATATCACGGGCGAGGACATCGTGGATGAGAGCAGTCAGTCTTCAGTACTTCAGGGAGAACTTCAAACAAGGGCTTCTCTGTACAGGAACTGTGGTGGAACACTGCACGGGGACAACACTCCAGCCACAGCTTTACAAGCCCCAGCCATTGGCATTTTACAGTCCGAGCTCGACATCCGTCAGACGTTCTCCGATACAGGAAATGACACATACGCTAGGTAAATTAATTGTAGGCATGACTGGAGATTTGAATCAGACGTTTCGTTGCTGTGCCTTGCGAGTAAATACACTCCTAACGGGGAGACGCACTTTCACACGTTTGTCCTAGTGGGTTAATAATCTAAACACAATAGTCTTCATCATAAACTTGTGTAAATAGCTTCCTCTTAAAAGGGCAGTGTTGTATGTTTTTGTCAACAAAATGATATATATATATATATATTTTTTTTTAATTGAGTGCACGGGGTTAATTGAGGATGTCATGTGAGATGCTTTAATTTCTTATTCAGAAATGTCTACGTAGATGAAAAAGGTGAAAACATAACCAAAAGCCTATGCATCTCGTCTTTGCTAATGGAATGTATAACGTATCAAAATTGAGATGACCAAAATTAATGTGCTGCATTTTTATTAAAAATGTCAATATTTCCCATTAGCTAACAGTGAAGCACACATTTTATAAATCAAAAACACCGCAACATTCCACAATGTTGTCAATTTGAGAACAAAACCTTTTAGTGGCACTATTGCTGATGTTTACCATTAACTGTACAGACAGCACATTGTAGGTTTAGCAAACAAGCAGTCCAGTAACATCTGATCAGACGTTTTACAGTGACTGCCAGTTTCATTAGTTGACTTGCTTGTGGTCAGTTAAATATCCAATGAGGAGAAAAAGAACATTTAGACAACTGCTCCATTTCCACTTTTTATTGACATTTTATTTCTTGCTTTTGAAGTATTCCTCAATCACATCCTTGGCCTGAGACTCCTTGCCATAGTCCTGTAGACAGAAATACAGTTTGACATGAGCATGTTAGAGACTTCACAAAAGCTCTCAATTACAGCCCAGGCAAGATTACTGGCCAATTCAGCATTGTCCGTGTTATGTCAACATGTCAGCACAGAGGTAGACAGAAATAAACCAACCACAAATAACATGTTTAATACCAGCCCCATAAAAATCACGTGAAAATATTCTTTTGTGCACCATTTAACAGATTTCTAAAATTCCAACTATACAACACTACTAGAAAAAAAAATATTTAAGTTGATTGAAACAAATACAGCCAGACAGCAGAGTTTGAAAGATTACAGTAATGACCTATCAATCATGGTGCTTGCTGTCATGTGTTACATGTGTAGCCATTCTTAGGGACCCCAGACATCACAGGTAGACGACGGGGCTCGTACCCTGGCTGTCATCTAGCCAAGAATTATCAACAACAGCTGCATGGCACAAGGCACAGCAACTGCACTTGACTGGCAGATCTAGTCTCAACAGCAACGCGTTCCATAACAATATAAATTAAGGCACTTCGTAAAATCCGCAAAAGACCATTTACCTTGACAACGACACAGCTGCAGCCCACAACCTTACGGGGTTTGCCCTCACGATCGATCTTGCACAGACCGACCCACTCGCCGAGCTTCTTGTTGTCGTCAACCTGAAATAAAGTTTTAAGTCTTTTAAATTGTGTCACCTGATAAACAGGGGTCACTAATGTTCACTAAAATGTAGTCACAATAAATTTTAAACAATACTTGTGCGGCCAAAACAAAAACAGCAGTGTGGGAACTCTCAGCTGTATCTCAGACAGAAATTGGGTAACAATGGCAATCTCCTCATAGTATTCAGTAGAGGGAGCCAAATCATCATCAGCGATACAGCAGAACATCGCACATCATGCTACCTTTAAGTCCACTTTCAGTGCACATCTGAAAACAACAGCACTGGAAGTCAAACATGACTACTTCATATCTCTCCAAGGATTCAATTTTATTCCATGTGAATTTGGGAGTATGCATGTCCCCACACCTCATACTAAATAAGTCTGCAGGCTCCTTACCTTTATCAGGTTGATCTGATGCTCAGCACAGAGGGCCTCCACCAGCTTGACGTAGGTGGGCTCATCGCAGTTGCCTGCGAGGGCACAGAGATGGGCTTGGCGCCTGCAAAAGAACACTGAATTAACTCGCAGTTAGGGATCATTCACCATTTGTGCATTTCAGAATTTGACGGCACATCTCAGACAGAAATTGGGTAACAATGGCAGGCTTCCACATAAAGTTCAGTAGAGGGAGCCACAATATCATCAGCGATACACCTCTTAAGGACAAAACAAAACAATTGATGAAGTAAAAATGAAAACATACTTGTCCAGGGCCTTGGCAGCCTCACGGATACCACGGGCGAGGCCATCGTGGATGAGAGCGGTCTTAAGCACTTCAGGGAGAGCAGTGTTGACATCCATCACACCTCCAGCAGCGACGCTATCAAAAACAAAATGTGCAAGTTCTTACAAAGTTTTACCAAAATAAACATGACAAGTTAGTGGATTCCAGTTGAGCTTCTAGGATGTCAGACAGAGGATCTCACTCATTGGTGAGTGAAGGGGTATCCGACAAAAGAAAGTAAAGTCATCATGCACCAGAGAGCTCAGTTAAACAGATTTTATGCCTCAGGACAGCAAACATTTCAATATCAGTGGGATGACAAATCTAGCATCATGTTAAGGAAGATTTTAAGTTTTTATAAACTGGGTGCATATGAAAGTAGTGAATTAGGTTCTCAATTTGCTAGCGTTTTGCACACAGCACATAAACTGACACATCTGTCCAACTGGTGCGACATTTGACACGTGCCTTAATTGATACAATTTTGCATGTGCTATTACACTATAGTGTTTATAGTGCTCTTTACACTATAAAGTTAGTAGCTTTGCTACGTTTCACACAACATTACAGCCACTGACTTTGTTCAAGTGAAATCAAATACAATGTTTTTTCAAATTGACGTAGCAAGAACAAGCACGTCCTTAAGTACGTCCTTACCACTTGATAACTGCGTTTGTAGTACAGTATTCAAGTGTTCCCTTGCCCGGTTTTACGTTACATGCAACTCTGCTAACATTAAGCTAGCGTTAGCTCATGCCAAAGAACAGTCTACACCTAATGTCAAGCCACCGCACCAGTTATTGTACGCAACAGACACCCATAATTCAAAATTACAGCTTTGCCGTCACCACTTTTCACAAGAAGTCCGCTCCCATTTGTTTGTTAACTATTCCCATTTCACGGTGTCGGCTAACGGCAGATATAAGCGTCATGCTCACCCTTCCTCGGCCATTGTTGATTAAAGATGGATGGTAGGCTTAAAAGTTCTGCAATAAAGAATAGATATGAAAGAAGAGTCATTATACATCGCAAAAATCTTATAGTGATGCATGTACATATTAAGATGTTTGAATAATCCTTTGGATTAAGCCTGTAGTCTGAGAAACGTACCCTATCCTACTCTCGGGTAGCGGTAAAAGAGGACGTCATAATTTTGCGACATTGCTTTCATAGCACCAGGCCCCATCTGTGCCATGCAGTGGCGTCCGAGTAGCGCCTGTTGTAGTTTCAATGTTCAAAATTACACATGTCATGAAATAGCCAATGAAATGATCATATGAATAAATAGAGGCAACATATGCAATTAACTATGAAAGAGTAAACTAATGCAAAATAAATGTATTTTTTTAAACTCAGTGTTAGAGGATTAGGTTATTTATTCTTACTTTTACAATGACAGAAAAAAATGTAGGTTCAAAGCAAACGTACGGAAATCCCTACTCTCTAGTGCCTGTATTGACCTACTAAGTATTAACTTTTTCAAACCATCACTATTAATTTTAAACTGTAGGCTAAATGAAATTATTTCAGACTTACTTTATGCAAATTACATATTTTTTAATTTGTTGTTACATTACACAGAGGCTTAAAATACACACGCTTGCACAAACAGGATCGATGTAGTAATAGAGAGATGGTGTAGGGGCTGACAGGGAAGGCAACCCAAGCAGTTTTTGGGGGCCTTGCTCAAGAAGAAAATGTATCATTTGTCACATACAATTGTACAGTAGTGAAATTCAATTTCTGCAGTTAACCCATTCTAAGCATTAGGAGTGGCAGACAGCCGTGTAGTGTCCGAGGAGAAATTGGATTCAGTGTCGTGCTCATGGACACTTTGACATGTGGCCGTAGGAGGCCAGGATTGAACTGCCAATCTTGTGGTTGAGGGCCGACCCTTTTAACCTCAGAGACACAGAACTGGCACCTCTCCAGCTACCAGTCCACACTCCATACATTTTCCGTAAGGGGAGTTGAGTCAACGACGCTCCAGTTCCCAAGCCCTGCTTTCAATACACTCTGTAGTTCATGTGAAGTCCTACAACAGTGCAGTGTTATTGTTGCGTTAGTGTTCCCACTGTCCCTACAATTATTTAGTGGTTATTTTAGTCAGTATCAAGGACAACTATGATTAGAAAGTTAACTGTAAGTGTGGTTGTGTGCAGGTTTGGTGTCACTTTCAGATGTAAGAGGAAATGTGATCTGTTGCTGTGCTGATGCTCAATAATCATTGTTTCTTAGACATTATGTTTACATTATTTGTTTACATTACATTATTGCAGTTATAAAAATCAAGATTGTACAGCAACTGTAATCTCACCTCCCTGTCAAATCTGCAGATATATACAACTTTCACTAAACTAAGACATAACAAAACTCATGTTAATGAGTGCAACAGGCAGAGTTCAAATGATTTTAGGATTTCTTTTATTTTTTAATCATACAAACTGTTCAGATGTGCAAATCCAAAAATTCCCATTAGGATTTCCCTGAAAATTAGGCAAGTGCAAATGGAAAAGGTACATTTCCTTGATAACCAAATCAAATAACAGGACACAGAGATGTCAATAGAGTATTTTAGAGATTGTTGTCCAGGTCTCCATTCCTTTTAGAGTTTGAGAAACTTCTCTAAAGCTCCTTCCTCGATTGCATTTTCAAACGCATCGTAGTCCTGACAAGACAGAAAAGGTGTTGGGGATTAGGGATTTGGGGGTGAGGGTGGAGGGTACACAGAGAGACAAACAAAGTAACAGTTATTATACAGCTTCTTTTTTTTTTTTTTACAAAATCTTAATTATTAAATATTGTAGAGACTGTGTGCTGTGAATGTTATACAATCTTCCAAACGGGAACATAAATATATTTATACAATATTTTAAGTAAATCCATCCAATAGCTGTCAACTACTATATACATCCCTAGAGCCATGGAGCTATGCATGGCTCAAAATGATAATGAGGGACTAAAATGTGCTTTATGCTAATCCCTACCTCTTACTGTATTAGGTATTTTGTAACCTGTAATGATCAAAGTTGCCCTCCTAAAGCCAGAGTAGCTTTTCTGTCACAACTATAGACTTTAAAAATAAGGTCACAACTCAATCTGAATGGAATGACTAATGACTCAAAACCTGCCAGTAGCAACTTGGACTGTTTGTGTTGGTGGAGTGATTAGGGTGTGTGCCAGCATACCTGGGTCTGTGTGTGGGTGTGTGTGTGTGTGTGTGTGTGTGTGTGTGTGTGTAAACTGACTATAAATATGTATTTAATTGCTGTGTGAACGCCCTAGACTACTAATGCTTTTTTTTCTCTTTCCTGCAAGCGTGTAAATTATTTACATTCACTCAGAATTTCATTAGTTTTGAGAATGTGTTACATTGTAAAATACACATTATTATTTCTTTCGTAGATTATTGTGTGAGACCTACCCCACAGTAGTTGTTCCCATTGCATATTTGAGGAGGAAGTGCAGTCGAGTTCTTTGCCAGGTTCCTCATTAAATCCTTTTTTTTAGAATCTTCCGAAATGTCGACAATTTGGTAGGCAATCTTCTTGCCGTCCAGGACATGAAAGATTTTGTTCTGTTTTGTCTTAATCTGGTGAGGAGAGTTTTTCATTAGTTACATTCACAAGAATATTAAATGAATGTGTAGCCCTTTGACTGTTTATACTGTACACCAAGTTCTCTTTTGCAATACAATTTGCTTCCTTGTCCTTAATATAAGATTAGATAAACTTTCTTGTTTCCCACACTGGGAGCAGATACAGTTTGTTTACAGAATGCACTATGAAGTATGATGTACTGAATCCAACATGCCTTGTATTTTGTTAAATGCTACCAATATGGCAATGTAATATGACAAAGTAAAATAATGAAGCAAGTAAGACTGCATACTGTACCTCTCTGGAACCGCTCACGTTGGAACAAAACACTATGACCGGCATATCTGCTATTTTAGCAAAACCACTTTGATCTAAAGGCAGATTGAGAGAAGTGCAGAGACAGACTGTTCCAGTGCACTAAATGCAGGTATGTGGAGCTGGTTTGGTGCAACAGCTGACAAGGTGAGCAGGTTTGGACACAGCTTACCTGCCTCCATAGACACACCCACTTGTGGGACTGCCATTCTAGTTGTAGCCTGCCCATGTCAATTAAGAACACACACACACATACACACACACACACACACACACACACTTCTACTCCACCACATTTCAGAGGGAAATGTTTTACTCCATGAGCCTTTTTCATGGAAGACATTTTGTTACAGTAGGAAAAAAAGCTGGTCTAAGTAATAACATTACAACAATTACATTACACAATAACAATTCTTTACAATTGCTAAAACACAACTTTTTCAAACTAGACTTGTTTTATCAAAATACTTAACACAATTCACAAAACC
>NC_045750.1:13909700-13914120 GCF_008692095.1 Etheostoma spectabile | reverse complement strand
ACACCCAAACTGCAAAATACCTCATATCTCCTGCAAAATAAAGCACTGTAACCTACAAACTACATATAGCATTGTCAAACTCTAACCTGAAAAATAGTTATGTTATACATATCTTATAATAAATATGTATGATGATTAAAGGATTTACACAAATTAAGAATTCATTGCTGTATTTGATGGTGTATATTGCATTTTGGCTGCTGTTTTGGTCAAGTTTAAACATAATTGCTCCTAAATCAGGAAGGTGCAATCAATTAAAAACTGTGCTGAATGAAAAGGTGCAAGTGTTGTTCAAAATTTATTGATCAGCATTCACATACACTAAATAAAGCAAAATATCGTGCAATACAAAGACAACATAATCAATATCTTCCAACAGGTCAGGGGACCTTCGACTTGTGATTGGCAGAATCTCCCAAAAAAATAGAAATCACTACAGGAATAAGTAGGAAAATAGGTGTTACTGGCACACTTTTGTTCATTTACATAACTGTCATGTATGTAGTTCACAATCACATTTTCAATTTCTGCAAAGTTTATTTTCTCAATCTTTTAAAGCAATAACACAGCATGAGTGTGTTGATTTAAAAAGGTGTAAAAACACTTAAAACAGATCCCTAAAGTTCCTATGGCCTAACTTAAATAGCAACTGAACACCAGCTGAAAATCTGGTTTTTAGCAGACCTCCAGTGGTATAACCTCTCTTTTTGTTGCCGTGATGTAAAAGTGTAGGTTAGGGTGTGTCAGTACACTGTGACATCACTGTTGGGTGAGGTTGCAAGTGCCCCAGACTTGAAACTTTTAACCAGAGAGAGCTGTAAAAACCTATTTTTCAGCCTGGTGTTATGTTACTCTTTGAATTCAGTGAAATCGCTTGACACAGGTTATTCCTTGAAGCCTTCTGTTATCACGAGAGAACGAGTGGTTCAAGCTCATAACACACTTTCCCAGCCAGGTCCTCAGGGACCCTCTCAACAACGTTATCAGCATCAGCATTGTTCTGTTCTGGGCTGTGACTCTGTGCGTTCTCATTCACTTGGGCATTGTGGCTTCTAAGAGAGATAAGGAGGATGACAGATGCAATCAGAAAGAAGGATGTGTTTTAAGATGTTTGATCTAATAAATACAACTTATATCTTGGCAAATAACATCAGCTACGTTCTCCTTTTTACTACCTTCCATCGAATGCTCCATTACTCCTTTCATCCACGTCCTGCTTTATTGCTCCTCCAAACCTGTTACTAAACTGAACCATGGTACCTGAAAAGTAGTGAAAATAATAAATAGTTTAAGTTGAATAAAATACAATACAGATCTAGAGAAACTAAGTCTGTCATTTATAAACCTGCAATAACTGTCTGGCCACTTGGAGGCAGCCCAAGAAGCCATAAACACAACAGTGACATATTCCATAACCCCCTCTGATCAACATTAGCATATATTTGGTGGTTACAGTGCAAGTTCACTATCCCTTTAGATCTGTTTATCTTGCTAACTCTGAAAAATAGCTGGTTCTTTAGCTGCTTAATGCTTCACTATGTTCACCAGCTAGTAGCTAATATTGCCGGTCTGCTGTGGTACTGGCCAACTCATGCTCACTGGGTTTATTAGAGATTATATCTATTATTCATAGATTATATGAATGTGTTTGAATGTTTGAGCTCAAAAAGTGAACTTAAACAGTGAAGTCGCGGGCCGGAAATACCAAAACAATGAGCTGAAAGATGTTAAAACACTCCTTCGAGCTGAGGGGAAATGCCAAATTGGATGTTAATTATCTATGTTTTTGTTTTATTTTTACCGGGGGGGGGGGGAAATGACACTATGTGAATGAAAACAGCAAAATCTCGGTTGAAGTGCACAGTCGAGTGGTAATTATTAGTCGGTGTGTCACAACAAGATGCCAATTTCATGTTACAATTTATTTTTTTCCCCCAATTGTTAACATCAAAAATGACTTGGTACAGCTTTAAACAATCTTGACACATTATGTATGACAGTAGAACAAAGGGGGCATCTGGCTAAATTTGTAAAATAAAAAGTGTGCCACTTACCAGCACCTCGCCTTCTTCTACTCCAGACCAGGTAACCAATAACGAGCATGATTACCAACACCACCAGCCCACCCACTAGTCCTGAGACCACTGAAGAGGAGGACGTTGCTGTAGGGGTCAAAAGATAATTTAGTAGAGTTAGCGAGGGAGAAAACTATTTATAATAAGACAAACACACTCTCAAGGACTCTTTGGGTCTTACCAGTTACAGTGACGTGAAGTGACTTGGAGGGAACAGAACAGAAGGACATCGAGGACATGTTAACCCCATAGACACAGTTATACTCTCCTTGGTTTGTATAATCCAAAGCATTGAAATGAAAGTAGGCCATGTAGAAGACAGTGTGGCCAATTGCAGGCAATGAAGCGACTGTGCTTTTGTTAGACTTTGTGAGATGGAAGAAACCTCCCCGATATGTAGACTGAACCGAGCACGTGATGGACAAGCTGCTGCCTTTGGTGACCGATATTTCGTCAGGGCTGTAGATCAGGATTGCATGCGGGGTTGTCAGGGAGATACTGGGCTTCTCCAACTTCACTGCAGAATAGAAAACCAACTTTTACAAACTCATATGGATCATGATATGGATCACCTGTTTGCAATCTTGCACAGACAAATTTCCGACAAGTATGTTTATTTGGACAAACAAAGCACACAATACCTATGACAGAGAGGTCAGCAGTATTTCCCTGAGGATAATTGATGACTTGATTGGCTAATTTCTTTTGATATTCACAGAAGTATGACCCCCTTTGGCTGAAGTCCGCTGTGGGTAAGATGAATGTTGCAGCTTCGTTCTCGGAGAATTTTTCCATTTTAAATGATCCTTGAGTCTTTTTAAGGATGAATGTCCCACCCAAGTGCTCTGTTTCTACCCTGCAGGTGATCTCCACTCTGTCGCCCCAGTTTACCTCCGGAGCCGGACTCAAAGTGATTTGGGGCTTCTGTAGAGCACCTGAAACGGACAATAAGTGTTTTCATAACAGCAAACACAGCTTCATCTAATACCTGTTGGAAGGTAATTCACAGAAAATAAGAATCAGGCCTCTTACCTAAACAGATCACACCAGCATCTTCACCGTGCCCACAGTTATTTATTCCAAAACCAGGATGTGTACAGTGTGTGATAGCAGACTCTTCGCCTCTACAGTCCACATTGTCCAGCCATATTGGGCCAGTACCTCTACCAAAGTGGGCACTTAAAGGAGCAGAAACGGCATGACCGCAGCCAAGCTGTCGACATACCACATCAGCATTGCTCATTTCCCACTCATCATCACACACAGTTCCCCACTGGCCTTTATAGAAGATCTCCACTCTACCAGAGCATTGACCTGAGCCGCCGACCACCCGTATCTGTGCTGCATATGAAATTAACAGAAATTGAGTGAGTCCAAATGGGACAGTCCTGAAGACATGTATTTACATAGAATTGTGGTGTATTTAAATTGCATTTGCATGTAATAATACACATCATTTTCATTTTAAAACATGTCATATTGTATTTTGAAAGTTCTCTTTGTCCCACCATCATGTCAGTTCTAATTTCAAAAGCCAAAAGGAGCAGTTTATATCTGTCCCAGTTTTTATGCCAAGCTCAGACAACCAGCTTTTGGCTCCAGTTACTTATTTACCTTGCAGAAGTGAGAGTGCTATTTCTAACAAAGCAAATTAGTGTTTATCCTAAAATGTTGAACCCTTCCTCTAAGGGATGATTTCACTTTATCGAAGAAGTATGTGTAATTGTTTTCCACTCCACTGTGTCTACTTGTGTAAACAGTTTACATTTGTGAAACAAATGCTGGTGACATCATATTTGTCCAACTGCATGAGAGAATTTCAAACACATAAATTAAAAGCTATTACCTGCACAGAGAGCAGAAGCATCATGTTCGTGCCCACACCTTGCTCCTCTGAAACCTTTGAGCGAGCATTGCTGCAGAGATGTCACATTGTCAAAACATGAATTGCTAGCCTCCACGACTGATCCACTGCCTTGGCCAAATTGGGCAGCGCCAGGAGCGCTCAATGCATTTCCACATTCCAGCTGCTCACACACCACCTCAGCTTTACTCAGGGTCCAGTCTGTGTCACAAACCGTTTGCCAGACATTGCCATGACGGACCTCTACTCTGCCAGAGCACTCATCTTTACCATTAGCCAACCGGACCTCCAAACTTCCTGTAATGTAGAGTAAACTAAAATGATTAGATGGTATCAGACATTTCAAATTCATTGTAATGTACTTTTATTTGATAGTGAAGGTGGATGAGGGTTGGGGTGATGTGCTACCAGGTTTTGGTGAGGGTGAGGACCCTGGCGGCAGAGTTTTGGACAAATTGGAGCCTGTCTAGGGTTTTGCTGG
>NC_045750.1:13895460-13909690 GCF_008692095.1 Etheostoma spectabile | reverse complement strand
CAGGACTCCATTGCAGTAGTCCAAATGGTTTCTATATAATTTAAGAACCTGTGATGTGCTGATAAAACACTAAAGACAAGTTACCCGCATCAGTTACATTAATTTATTCAAGCATGGTTTTAATACAGCCTTAATAGGCAGAGTGAGACAATCTATTTTTTGTTATTTCCTTTCTTTCATATGATGCATTGAGGGATTTAAAATGTTGTCATTAAGTTAATGGGGACACTGAATGTTACAGATTCTTGATCGTTGACCAGTGGCAGGAGTTACGCCCCCCCCAGCATTTACAGGCCCCTATCATCACAATCACATGACCAAAATTCCAATATGTAGCTATGTAATAAGAACTAAACCATCTTCATGCCAACTGAGCAACACTACTGTCTGTGCAGAGGCGGACCAGAAAATGTGGTTGAATCATAATGAAACATAAGTGTGAACTTTTCTGTCAAGCCATGCAGGAATGAGATTGAAAGTGGCAATAAATAGAAACAGGTTTTTGTAAAACTAAGCAAAAAAAGCTATACACAAAAGTGACAGAGCTATGGGAGCCATACAACTTAACAACAAACAATGCTGTATTATGTTTTGTCAATTTTTTTAATGCTTTTTCTTACCTGTGCAGACAACACCAGCAACTGAGCTTGTGTTGCAAGTTTTGTCTCTAAATGGTCTTTGTGGGCACTGACTCAGCGTTGACTCCAATCCATTGCATTCAATTTGATCAATCCAGGTTTGTCCCGTGCCATGGCCATACTGAGGCAAAGTGGTAATTTTATGAGACCTCCCGCAGTCCAGCTGTCTGCACACCACATTTGCGTCATTCACATCCCAGGATTCACCACACACATTCCCCCACTGGCCTTTGTCGTAGAACTCCACTCTTCCAGCACATTGACTGGGCCCATCAGACAACTTCACATTACCTGGAAATGACAGTTTTTATATGAATTTACAGTTCAACTTTGGTATTGAAAAGTAACACCTAGTGGTAATCAGTTCTAAGGTTAGCAAGCTAGGTTAACTAGCCTAACTTTCAAGCTTCCACTTTCCAGGTGAAGTACAAACTGAACAGCATGATGTGTCCTCCTAAATGTTCAACATTTAGGAGGACCCATGTGACCCATGACAAATGTCTTTAAAGTCTGTGCAAAGCTAAAATAAATGTTTGTTCTGAAGCTGTGACCCCCAAAGGAAAGTTTGTTATCAACCACACAGCCAAATTTCAATGACTAAAGACAATTGACACATGTATAAAATTAGATTTCAAATTTGTGAAAAATAAGCAGTTCTCTCTGCTCTGAGTCAATTCAACTTCAAGTCTTACCTGAACATTTGACAAATGCCTCTTCCAAGTGATCACGCCCAGTCCCGACATAGTCTCTTATTGTGCACAGTGAAAGAGAGTTCTCTCTACCGCTACAACTGACCGTATACCCTCTTCGAAGTGTGCCCTGACCATATGTTCCTGAGAACTTGACAGCATCTCCACAATTCATCTCTCTGCACACCACTGTAGCTTCATTCATTCCCCAGTTAACATTATATGCCGCTGACCATTGGCCACCATGGTGGAACTCCACCCTCCCTGAGCACTGGTCAGTCCCATTGATCAGTCTAATGTCAGCTGGAGAGCAAAAGAGGAGAGAATCAGCCATTAGTTAGTTGGGGTTTGTAAAGTAGTTACAAGTAAAGTAATTTAAATTGTATGTGATATTCTGATTGATATTGTAGCAGAAACAACTATGGTATTATTATTGAAAATAATCAGCTAAATATTCATTTGAGTCATTAAGGACGATGGATAAATGTAAACGTAAAAACAGTGTGTAAAATAAAGTAAATAACATGCTGACAATAATTGAGATGATACCTGAGCACACCACACCGGCATCTTCCGCGTGACCACAGTTACTTTGTCCGAGGGTGGAATGTTGGCAGTGCATAAGAGACGTCTCATTACCAACACAGGCTACATCATCCAGCCAGATGTCTCCTTGGCCTGGACCAAAGAAGGAATTGGTTTTGGCTGTCTTAGCTGTTCCACAGTCCATGGCTCTGCACACGACCTGGGCATCTTTGATGTCCCACTCGTCATCACACACTGTTCCCCACTGGCCGTCATGCTGAACCTCCACTCTACCAGAGCATCTGTCAGTGCCATTGACAAGCCTTATCGGTGGATTACCTGAGGACAGAGTCACTCAGGTTAACAGTAATGACAAGCTTGAGTCCAATTATGAAATAGTGGGCTTCATCTGGACTGTCAAATGTACTCAGTTTTGTAGTTATTAAAGTATTTATTTATCACAATCAGGCCATTTAAGTAAGTAAGAAGAAGATTTAATGCACATAGATAGGCCGATCTAGTTTTTAATGGCCACATGTCCTTTGCTATTCTAGTTAGACTGCGCTACAGTACGTTGTTTTCCTATCTTTCGCGTCTTACCTCCACATGAAAGAGAAACACTTTCACATCTTCCTGTAAATTCTTGAAGAGTGCATTGGGAGATAGAGGTCACATTGCCAGAGCATACACTTGTAAAGGCTCCCAGTCCACTGTTACCAAAATTCAAGGTTTCGTGAGTTGGTTTTGGAGGGCCACAATTGAGTTCCTTACACACCACTTTAGCATCTTCATTGCCCCAGTTATTACAAATTTCCCCCCAGTGGTCATTGTGGAAGACCTCCACTCTGCCAGAGCAGCGGTCAGTCCCATTGAACAATCTGACAGAATCTGGAAAGCAGTTAAGAAGGTATTGTATTATGTATTATATGCCACAGATCATATTTATGTCATTAAAATAGCGCTGCCTCTAAACGTGTGATATTGCACCAAAGAACAACTATAAAAATAGGAACAGCAAAAAGATGATTGTGCCAGGCTGCAGGAGGTTTTCTAGTTTAGTCATTTTCTAGAAATAATATGTAAATAATGTTTATGAAAATTCCAATTCAGTATACATGCAGGAGTTTAAAAAAGATAAGTGTGGTATTTTCAGCTCTTGTTTTGCTGAAGTACAAAGTCATAATTGTATGTTTTATGTTTGTTTTTTATATTGCTCTGGCACTCGAAATCAGGATTTTGAACCAGATTTCATTCATGTAATGTACTTACACATAAAGCATGTGTTACCTGAGCATACAACACCGGCATCTTCGTTGTGGTCACAGTCGTGCTCTCCAAAACCTCTGTGAGGGCAGTCAGCAAGAGCCTTCTCGTGACCAGTACACTCAACATCGTCCAACCATACCTGATCCTGACCTCTGCCGAAAAACGACTTGTACTTGACCGAGAGAGCACTCCCACAGTTCATCTCTCGGCATACAACATCTGCTTCCTGCATCCCCCATCTGTCATCACAAACCGTTCCCCACTGTCCATCGTGGTGGATTTCCACTCGGCCAGAGCACCGACTGGTCCCGTTCCTCAGCCGAAGAAGTTTACTGTCTGTCGGATGGAAAAGAAAAAATAAAGACAATAGCATGTTTGCTCAGAAGCCATCCAAAAGTAACCACATAACATTCTACACAAAATTGCTGATGTAGCTTGAACACATAGATGACTTACTTGAACAGACAACAGTAGCATCGACACAGCTTTCCTTGAATTCCTGAAGGCTGCACTGTGAGAGAGAGCTCTCATTCCCAAAGCACTTGGGTTTGATGCCACCCAGGTCATGTGTGCTTCCAAAATATGGCACTTCAGCCTGATTGACAGTAGTGCCACAGTTAATCTCTCGGCACACCACGTCAGCGTCTACCTTGTTCCAGTCATTGCACACTCGTTTCCAGTTGCCATCATGGTGGACCTCCACTCGACCGCTGCATCGATTGGTTCCGTTGACCACTCTCACATATTCTGCAAAATATGTAGCTCAAAATTGAACTGAAATCAACAAACACACAATAAAGGATTGTGTGTAAGTAGAATAGACTGCAAAACATAATGGACGGTTTGAAAAAGGGAAGACAAACAGGGATTGCCAGTTTGCTGGGCTCTGTCCAATGTTCTTTGCACTTTACAGCAACTGGTCATGTACTGACCTATCTGTTGTATTTCTACTGCAACAGTAACACGTAGCAACCATTTCAAAGTAGACAACACATTGTGATCTAACAATCAGGCCCTGCGGGTGGAGCGGAGCAGTGAGAATTTCCGCTCCCCTGCTCAAAGCCGGAGATAAAGCGCCAACATTTAAAAAAATCTGCTTTGCGCACCACATGCTCTGCTGACAATACAATTGTTAGGTTTTTGATGCAATAACATGATCAGTATCCAGTGGCGCAAAAAGTGGATTTGCACTATGTGCGGCGCAGCACCACGCCAAAGCGATGGTAAAAAAAAAGAAAAATTAAAAGAAATAATAATATTTTTGGGGTATTTTCTATATGTAGCTGCTGCTGTCATTTCTGAATTTCCTCAATGCTATAACATTTTAGAGGACTAACAGGACTAACAAGCTGTCGGGGGCTAAAAATAGAAAAAGAAAGATGAAAAAGGAGATGTCATGTCAAGAGATGCGACAGCAGTTAAATAAGTGGATGGTGAAAGGCAACAGGTAGAATTTAAAGTGTGACGTCTGTGCTTGGAGGCTTGCAAATATCCATGTTAACAGACTAGCTAGCATTTGCTAACACTGGTAATGTAGCCTCCAAATGAGGGTTTACTGCTAGCTTAGAATATGCAAAACTGAGGTTGCGGAGCTGAAAACTGGAAAATGTAAGGTAGCATACAATAAATGACAAGAATCTGGAAAACATAATAATGCAGTAACTCTTATTCACCATGGAATCATTTGCTACTAAACTTGGAGGCTTGCAAATATTCATGTTAACGTACTGTTCTCAGACTAGCTAGTGTTTGCTAACACTAGCTAAAGTGGGGTTTACGGCTAGCTTAGTGCAAATCAATGTAAATACAAGGTAGTGTGGGGTTTTAAAAAGATAATACAATGTTAATATTTTAAAAAATATATATACTTTTGGTCCAGTTACAAATCAGTGGACACTGCAGTTGGGCGAAAATGGATTACATCAATACTAACTGCCCCACACCAGATTAGCAGATCAGCATTTAGCTGGCCCACACCATTTCAAGTTTCAACAGAATGATTAAGTCAGGACTGTCAATTTGCACACTGGAGGACACTCATTGTCCTCACTGGAAAGGTAACTGCTGTTCCAGTCTTTTGGGAGCCATCCCTGCTGTGTTTATCTGTCTCTGTATTTATCTGTGAACTGTTTGTCTCTGTGAGATTGAATGGAGAGTTGACCCTCACTTGATAGCCTTTGACCTGTGTCCGAAAGGAACCCCCAATGTGCATGTTGGAGGTGTGACCTAAACTCATTGTAGGCAGCAAAGATAGCCACTGAGAAGAGCTCAACATGTTACCATGCCAACAATGGACCAATGAGAATGGGTTTAAATACACCAGGTAAAAAGGAACCGCCCCCATATATGTGTGTGATTAAGAAATGTTCAGGGCTGTTCTAAATGTCTCTGAAGAGGGAACATGTCGTTCAGACCACTGTCAGCTGCAGAGTCGTTTGGTTTTTGTGTCTCATTGTCATATCACCTTCATCATGCTGTGTCATTAAACCTTTTGTTAATTCTTTATTGGAACCCTAACCTCTCTCCTTCCTCATCAAATCAAAGAACACGTCGTTAGTTTTTTCTAACAGTAGCATGCACAATAAATGACAAGAAGCTGGAAAACATAACTTACGCAATACCTCTGGTTTACAATGGAATCCTTAATAGATTATGTTTTACCATTAGCTCTTCATGTTTGCTGTGCTGTCAGACATAGTTAGACATCTGTTGGGGGACATGGAAGCTGTAATTACAGGGTCGCATCTGTCTCTCTCTTTAAAGGTCTGTGCTAAGTGGCTCTCCATATTTGTACTTTTTAAAATTCAAAATGTGAATGCAATTTTAACAGCAGCACAGCCTTACTGCATAATAGTTGTCTTATCTGATTCCATCACTGGGCTGATTTAAGAATTGAATTTAGGCTGCTGTATTTTGTATTTTATTTATCAGTGAGTTCATTTTATTCAGGTATGAGGATGGTGGATCAGGAAAAACAGGGGAAGGCTACAGGTAGGTCTAACATTAGGTGCAAGTGTAGGAGGAACCACTTGAACAGATTAATTTCTTAATATTATTAATGTGGAAAAACTAAAATGGAAAACATATTACATAATGTTTGTTTGACAAAGATATATGCTGTGTTAGCTGCTTTTCTCCATAGCTGTATTTCCCAATTTCTCTTGACAGTTCCACATTTGTGTTCTTCATATTAATTGAGCAAGGCACTGGTAGAGCAGGGTTTTGGGATTTTTGATTTCACGAGCTCTCTGTGATTAGAGGTTAGTGCCTAATTAATGTTTAAAGAAAAAGTTCAATATTTTGGATAATATGCTTTCTCGCTTACAGACGGAAAGTTAGATGATAAGATTGATATCACTCATATCCAATGAAAATAAGTCTACAGCCAGCAGCCAATTAGCTTAGATCAGCAGAAACGCTGGAAAAAGGGATACGGCTGGCCTGGCTCTGATCAAAGGTGACAAAATTCACTTATCAGCACCAAAAGCTCAATAATCCGCATATCTATTTGTGTAAAAATAACAATTCACAATTCCTTAGTATCAATCTTATCAACTCTGCGAGAAGACCAATTTCCCAAAGACAAATGTACAACTATTGCTTTAATAAAAGGAACAAAGTGTTCAATCTGAGTCGTATCCAACCAGTACTTCAATTTTAAATAAAACACTAGTGGGTTTAAAGCAAACATAACTGAGATGAGAATATAGCCAACTATAAGAATGAAGCCAGTCTTACCTGAACAGACAACACCCGCATCTTCAGCATGGCCACAGTTATTTTCCCCTAATGTTCTGTGTGGGCACTTGAGGATAGAACGCTCATTACCGGTACACTGAACATCATCCAACCAGATCCTGTTCTGTCCCTCTCCAAAAAAGGCGCCTTTTTTGGCCTCAAGAACTGTCCCGCAGTTTAGCTCTCGACACACCACGTCAGCGTTGGCCATGCTCCAGTGATCATCACACACCGTTCCCCAACTGTCACTGTGGTAGACCTCAAGTCTACCAGAGCAACGGGAAGGCCCGACCAGCCTGATTTTGTCACATTCTAGAAATTTCAAAATGAAATAGCTGTAGGTTGTGTTATCAAACTCAATAACAAAAAGTCCTTTTTTATTAGATTGGGTTGTAGAAATTTAAAAATCTAATGAATGTGCATCTGTTTTTCTTGGCATCAAACATAAATACAACTTACTAACCTGTAAGCAGTGGTAGACTCAGTAGACCTACAGCAGAAACACACAGTAACATATTCAGCCCAGAGATTTGTCAAGAATGTTTCAAACAATATTGTACAATGAATGCCCAGCGTTTAGTGCTGTAATTTATCAAATGTGTTACGTATCAGCCCGTAAAGATGTGGCATGAAGTTACAAAAAAACATACCTCAAAATTGTCAAATATTAACTTTGTCAAATTTATCAAAGAAAGAACATGACAGACAATGAGACTTTCACTTCTGTTCAGAATCAGAAAGAGATTTAATGAATACATACATTCATACATTCATACATTCATACATACATTCATACATACATACATACATTCATACATACATACATACATTTATTTATACATACATACATACATTTATTCATACATACATACATACATACTCTGTAGCATTCATTGGGTTAGTGAATGCCTTTTTGTTACGGTTTTGAGAGCATGCAACCAAACTGTTTGATTAAATTGTACTTATATGATTTGATTTAAGAAGTCAGAAGGAAGAAGTCGATTAAAAAAAACAGAAACTCACCTATTGACAAATAAAAGACAAAATGTAGTTTTTCAGCAGTAATGAAGATCATATTGTGTCTTCAAAGTAGATCAAATGCTGTCAGGGTACAAGAAAAAGAAAGTATTGGTAAACAGTTTGTTACTTTACCGTCTCTATCTGTGTTTGGCCAAATTGATTTTCGGGAGCCATCCAGTTATTTTACTTTTATTTATTTTTTGAAATCAATGAAAGCAAATAAGTAGCCCTCTTACGTTTTAAATCCACCAGGCTATTTGAAGTCACAATTAAAAATAAAAACATCCAAAGGATAGATGCCCCATGTGCAGATCCAGTAATTGTTTGGAATAAGAGAGGCTGCCTGGACTTGGACTGCAACCTGGACGCATGTTGACATTTTGATCAATCATTAAAGACAGGGCATTTCATTTTGTTTTACACAACATCTATATTACTTTTTGAAAAAGAAATGTATACTCAACAGGGAAACACATCCACGTTTAAAACAGTGTTGGTAAGGAGTTGTTTATGAAATCGCTAATTTATGAACCGAACAAATAAACACCTTAAAAAAAATAAAAAGGTAAATGAACCCACCTGTCCCCTCCTCCACCTCGTGTTTTCAGTCCTTTTATGTTGAATTTGGACAAAGCACAGCCAATTCCCTCCCTTTCTTTAAATTCAACTGAAGTGGCAGCCTCAATAAACAGGCCACTTTGCTGTTTATTTGCTGTCTGCACAACAGCGTATGAGCTTTAAGAAAGCCTCCACAGAACATATGACTTGGTGTGACAACAAATCTATTACAGACATATGTTGAATAAAAAAATGACACTTTATTGTGAAAAGTTCACAATTCTGTTGCAAGAATTTTGTACGTTCAATTTGAAAATATGAATGCAATTCCACATTCAGTTCTATTATGAACATGAGCTTTGCAGTAGCATTCATATTTCAATTTTTAATATGGAATTTATATAATAACACGCATAACATTTAATATAATAACACGCATTAATTATGCATTTTCAAACGTGTTGTTTTTAATGCAACAAAACTTAATATGGTCAGTCTTGGTTCATATTATCGCATTTACATTACTCACAATGTGATCCAAGACCTGGATTATGCTGTAAAACAATCTAGGCCAAGCCCGATAATATAGTAATAAGAAGCCTCCTCTGTTAGTTAAATGTACCAAACAATGAGCTTTAAAAGGATTTTTTTTGTTGAAACAAAATCACTGAAATATCATATTTTACAATTAATTTCCTTACCTTACAAAAAGAGTTGAGGATCTTTGTTGGTCACAAACACTTGATCTGCCAGAACCAGTTCTTGTCCCACATTTTGACATCAACATGACTCATTGGGAGTGGGATGGGCCAACACTTCCCCTTATGAAAGTTTGAGCATGAGTATTTTTTAATTGTTCAGTTCCTGTTATAGAGCGCAAAATAATGCAGTTTCTTCAGAGCAATAATTTTTGCTGTATAGATCCCACTGGTTAGGCTAGTTTTTCTATTGATCAGTAAACACAGTTCCTGTCAACGCAATACAATAAACTGATGTTTATCTCTGATGTTAGTCGTGGTCATCCCGGTCTGTATAGTGAATTTCAATGATTTTAGTTTTTTTGTTATTTATGGAAGCAAATAAGAGACATAAGTCTTTAACTTTAACAGCCACTAAATACTTAATATTGAAATATTCTATTTTGAAAAACATATCTGAATGGATTTGTTCTGAATTCAACATTCTCGATTTCCATTTTAAAAACCTGAATTTCAAAAAATATTGTTCAATGGTCACAAATTCAGAAAAAAAAAAAAAAATCAATTTACAGAATTTCAGATTAAATAGATTCAGGTTGATCAAATTTGATTCCTCAAATTTAGATTTCAAAATTACATTTTTTTTCAAAGAAAATATCAGTCAAATCTCAAAATTCAGAGTGAAAAATTCCAGTTAAATATTCACTCAGTAACATCCGGGCTAACCAGGAGCCGATGTCTGGCCTATCGGAGCACGGCCTGTTGGTCACGTGATACAACATACACGCTTCTATCGAGACCCTGAGTTTGATTGTACATAAACCACAAACTTACCAGAGAAGCTTCGTTTTCCCTGGCAGTCTTCTTCACAGGTTCAATATCTGTGCCGATTTCTTGGATCACATGACAGACAGGCCGTGCTCTGATAGGCCAAAGGTCGATTGGATTGCATGCAGGCTCAATTGCTTCTTCTATGGGTTCTCCTGGGTAGCCCGATGTTACTGTGTGATTATAACTTGGATTTTTTTGATCTGAAATGGAGCAATCAAATTTGACTGATGTTTTCTTTGAAAAAATGGTTACTTGAAATTTGAGATCTGAATTTGATCAATCAAATTTAATCAACCTGAATCTACTTTTATCTGAAATTCTGCAAGTTGATTTGAACTTGTGACCATTGAAAAATGTTCATAGAAATTCATGTTTTTAAAATGGAAATCAAAAATGTTCATGTTTTGATTTCAAAGAGGTGAATTCAGATCAAATCAATTCATATATATGGTTTGCAAAGTAAACTAAAAGTATTTATGGGATGTTAAAGTTCAAAGACTTGCGTCTCTTATTTGCTTCCACAATTATTGTGGGCGGGTCTGAAATGTGGGTTTCGCCTCAGCTAATTTTCCTGACACGTTGTTCTTTTGCTTTTTAATCATAATAATATACTTTCCGATTGAGGACGTGACATTGCATAACTGACTTGCCTATTCAGCATTTAAGGTTGCGTAGTTTTGCCATCTGTTTGCATGTGAAAAGAATTTCCTTAATTTGCCTCCGGTTCAGTTGCAAGTGTCACCATTTTCACAGAATAATCACAATTCAAACTTCCTCTTGATGCTGTAGCTTTTCACATTATTTCCCGTACTCATGCTCATGCTATAAATGAGGATACTGAGGTTTAGACAGCAGGTTAAGCACATATTGATGTCTGGGTAAATCATTACATCCGGGGGAAAAGGGGGCACTGCGTTTGGCCTGACACACAGGGTGATCATGTCACAAGCGAGATGATCGTCTCACAAGTTCAAAGAGGAGCAACTCAAAAGTGACTCTTTTTATGAGCAAATCTCAGTTCAGTTTCTTTTGATTCTAATACAAAAGCACAAAGGTGAATTCAACAGTTGTTACATTTGTTAGTCCTTAGCGCTACAGCTTCTGCCAGTAGAGGCAGTACTAAGAGATGAACAGCCTTGAAACGCTAGCAACATTGTAGAAGTGGGTAGAAAAGCTGTTACTCTATTCAGAGAGAGGCAGGTGGTTTTCATTATCAATAATTAGACACTAGGATTGGATAAAATTGTTAGGCCAACAAACATCCTTTCATGTGTAAACCTCCAGCCTCATCAGCCATCACTGTTAGTGTGCAGTGACCTCCTCACGGGCATTCTCTGCAAAAGTCTTTGCCACTTCACCGGTCTCTGGATTTCATATCCAGTCGCAATCACTGCCCAATGGTGGGTCTTAAGAGTTTATTGTGACTCTGTAGGTGACACTACAAAAGCAACACAAACATGTTTAACAAGTTTTGCTTTTAGTTGGCAATTTGAGTTTTCTGCATCACAAAAAACAACACCCCACCCCCACTACAAAAGGGGCTTCAGATCGATCCTCACAGACAAAAGGCTGTTCAGGGGGATTTCAAATATGCAAAGAAAACAACTGTGTGTACCACTTTTAGATTTGTATCCAGGGCTTTAAATTAACTTTTTTTTTTTTTCCACCAGCCAACACGGCTAGTAGATTTTGAGAGTTACTAGCCAATCAGAGTTTCTACTAGCCATGTTTTCTTTTCTTTTTTTCCTAACTAACTTCACTTAAATTTCAACTCCTCTGGTTTGTTTGGCTCTGGTCCGTTCGTCTTCTCTGTTACAGCATAGATTGTGTATAAATCAATAACACGCACGCCAGCAGTTGTCTGGCGCATCACGACTTGGTGTTCATGGGAAAATGTAGGATTAGTACCACAAACAGTGCCCAACTGTCTTGGCAGTAAACAGACCAATCTGGAAACACTGACTTGCTGCATCGTTTCTGCAGCCTGCCGATTCAAACAGACGCTTTACTTCATTCAGCACCAGCCAAATTGGCTATAACTTTAAAATTGCATCCACCAAAGATATTTTTGGCTGGTTGGCGGGTTTAAATATAAAGCCCTGGTAGTATCACATCAACATCTGACAAATACCGAGGAAAAATAACAAAGCATTTCATGCAGTGAAGTGTCATTGCGTATAATTCTCAAGAAAAAATGCCAAAATTAAACAGAGTCTAGGACAGAGAGGTGTAATATAAAGTACATTTAGTCGGTCCAACAGTCTTGTTTGTTTCCAATATTTCACAACAAAGTCATTACATGATTTCAAAATACATGAGGATACAAGTCAGCAAAACAGGAATGTCGATAGTGGCAGAAATACATTGACGTCCCCTCCGTGATAAAAACATAATAAAATAAAAGACATCCTTTCACGTGATGGCACAACATTTAGGACAGAATGGCTAGCGAAGGTACATCTGTTTGTGTGCGTCCGTCATGTGTAAACAAAAAGCAATAAATCAGCCGGCCACCTGTGATAATTTAATAAGGATGAGAGACTTGAAGAGAAAATGCTTAGTGTTGGTGTTTGGGACAGAGAAATACAGATTGGAGCACAGGGCTACAAATTGGCCATGACGTATCAACCCATGATCGTTTCATAATATGTAAAACCTGGGCAGACTGCTCACATTTCACATACAGCATTTATTTACTCAAACATTTTGGAAATATAGAGACAGAAGGGCAGGCTCAGCAGGGGAGTCTAGGTCTGTCTGTGCAGAGCTTTGCCACTTAATTCTCTCGGAGCAATAAACTATAAATTTCTTCTCTTCTGTCTGCTAAGACTTGACGTAATAAACTGCGAGGTGCACTCCTATTGCTGATGTGACCCTGATTGTAACCATGCTTTGTCTATACTGGTCTGGAGTAGAGGTTAAAGCTGACAATATTTTTCATGATGTCAAAAATATTTAAAAAAAAAAAAACTAAACCAACAATGTATTGATCCTACTGACAAATATCATCTGTTCAGCCAAAGCCTGATATATATATATATCCTATCACATATCTTATTCCTGTGTGCCATTGAGCTCCATAGTGATTCCAAAAAAAAAAAAATACATAAATAAAAATAAACACCTGAATCCTGCCGCTGTAAATACTCAGAGCACCAACTGTGTATTAATCAACATCTTAAAATAAATCATCAAAAAATTAAACTGTATATTTGAAACCTATTTAGAGATTCTGTAAAAAAGAAAAAAGGAATGGGCTCAGGGCTGAGTGGCACAGACAGGGTACGGATGTCAGAATGTACAAAGTTGTTTTCATTGTTGGTTTTTGTCTTATTATTGGATTTGAAGGCAATTAAAAAAAAAAGAGAAAATAACAGATACCCTGTCCTTTAAAACTAGTTTGGCAGTGGAATAACACAAGAAAAAGGTTTGTTTTATTTGATGACCGTGACTGCACACTTAACATGAATGCTGGTAATGATATTAGGTATTGTGTCTATCCCTCACATCTTTTAGGATTCATACCATTTGGTCTCATCTGCTTGGTGGTAAACTGCAGTGCCACTAGCGTGTCTGGGACAGCATCCTCTTACACTCCCTCACTCAAAACACACGCACGCACGCACACACTAAGGCATACACACAAAAAAAATGTATGTTTTTAGGTGACTTGTGCTGCACCTGATCAGTAAAGCAACTGGTCTAATGATGCCAAAGCTGCTACATCTAGTCTGCACTGAGTCTATGCTAAGGCCAGTGCTTGCTGTCACAGTGTGTTAAACATGAAAGGAAAACACAAATGCATCCATCATAACGTTGATCCCCTTGTTCTGTGAACAAGTCTCTCTTGAGAATCAAGACACTTCTAAGAGATTTAAGTGATGGAGGAATGAGAGTTTACAGAGTTCATACAGGAGGTCATACAGGGTGAAATCCGCGGGGTCTTGGCAACATGCTAGCATCATAGCAGGAGGAACACGGGAGAAGAGGTAGAGCAACACAGGAAGAGAGGCAGTTTCCGTCCTTCTATTTTAAGAGTTTGATCTAGGCTATGACTTAGAATTCTAGAGATTGGGGGAAAAGGGGTGGAGAGACGGAACAATTATCATCTACGTTCTCCATAGATTTACAAGACCAGACATCTCTGCTAAACATGAAACATGTCCACACTAAATGCATCTGCAATACCCTGCTGGTTAATACGTAATCAGATCTCTTTTAACTTAGTTATCCAATCAACCGCTAGAAGAGAGACAGAAAAGGGGTG
>NC_045750.1:13893547-13895450 GCF_008692095.1 Etheostoma spectabile | reverse complement strand
GGGGGGGGAGCATTGTCACTAAATGCTCTTCAGTGACAAATGGAAGTAAGTTCATTTGTTTGGTAAGTGGATCACCGAAAGGTTCCTGTTATTGTGTATTCTTTCATAGTTACATAGTGCATTTCCACTATGAAGATGAGAGATACTGTGTATTATTTATTTCCTGATCATCTAAGCACTGATCCCAATGTGGAAACTATAATTATCGAAATTCTAAGGAGATCTTTTCTGAGACGCAGCAGATATATCTTGATATTTGAAAAACAGATTGAAGGGAAGGAGACTAGACCACTGAATCTAGATGGATGGGATTTGGCGCTTTTAAACTGACCTACCAAAAAACAAAGCTCACATGCATGAAATACTTGTAAATCAAATGTTTCAGAAGCAGCTGGCAGAAACTAAAGCTGCTGATCCAGTATATGTGTGGGTGTGTGTTTAAGAAAGTCTGGACTGAGAGCAAACCTTTACGGCTGTATATTTTATACCACAGAGACAGTGCTGCGGTTCTGTGTCTTTAAATGCAGATATATTCTTCTCCTTCTTTCACTGAGGGCTGGGAACTGAGCCCGAGGAAAGAAAACACAGTGTTGTCCTCTTTCGACTGGAAGAAGTCTTCATAGTCCTAAGGGGAGAGACAAAAAATGAGGATGTTACAAACATCTACATAAAGGGTGATGGTTGTAAACATCCCTGCCAAATAGTCCCTCCACTTTTGCTTTTAATATAATGCAATGGCCGTGACATTGCAGAGTAATTCTGGATTACTTTGGCCAGTGAGAGTGACGGCAGGCAAAGCAGATAATCTGCATCGTCCGTGAAACTGGATTACTGCAGGATTACAAAGTGACATGCAAGACCAATGGAGAGCATAAACTGGCAAGCGCTAACTGGTCAAACGTATTCACCAGCATAGGTAGCTCGGCCTTGTACTGAATGATGTGAACTATTGGCATAACCAGCTTGAGCATTAACATTCCTCCATGCATATAAAAACTCAATCTTACACCTTTGAAATACATTTTAATCCTGTGTTAAATTCCATTTCTTTGCTCTTCCTGTAAAATGTACATTATTCTGGATGACACTCTCATTTTAACTTGTCAGGATAAAATTATTATCCAATCAAACGTGATTTAGGGCGATTTTAATGTACACAGTGCCATGGATTAGCATTGTCAAGCCTCTGTCCTGATGGACAGGTCGCCGTGTAGCCACGCCCTAAAGCATCTCCTTCTTTATCTTCGGTTTTAAAATAAATGGGAACATAATTAACTAAATGAACATACTTCTTTATAAAAGAAGACTTGAAACTAGTCATTGAGACCATAAACTCATTCTGAAAATGTTAAGTGAGGTAATAAATCAAGTGAAGTAGGGTCATTTTCCCCATTGACTTCTATATAATTTGACTTCTTTTTGCAAACAGTGGAGTCGCTCCCTGCTGGAAATGAAATAGAATGCAAGATTAAGGCACTCACTGCATTTGCTTCACTTTTCATGATTTGAATTTGATGAAATATCAAAACCTTCCCATCCACTATATTTATTTAGAAAGTTAAGTTTCGACAAATTAAGTTTCGACAACACTGACTCCAGATGCTTAGATCTACCTGATGTACGGTTGCTCATTAGAACCATCAGAAACAAACATCCATCATACCCCACAGTATCGATCCTCGTTGAAGATCTGTGGAGGCAGCGGGTTGCCTTTCTCCGGTTGCTTGTCTCTGGGGATGTTCCGGTACATCCACAGCCTCTGCTCCTCCAGCATGGTGATGTCTACTTCCTGGAAGCTGATTCGATTGGCCTCTAGAAAACCCACCACTGCCTGTTGATGCTTTTTTACCTGGAAAAAAGAGAATTGGATACAACAAAGAAAAGGGGAAGGGGAGGGGGGGGG
>NC_045750.1:13867746-13893537 GCF_008692095.1 Etheostoma spectabile | reverse complement strand
GGGGGGGGGGGGGGGGTAGGGTAGGTTCAGGAGAGGTGTTGAGATTAAGTTGATAAAGATGTCAATAATTGAAATTAATTGAAAATAATTGAAAGAAAAAGAACAAGGACTTTGTTACAGCAATAATGTGACCAACGCAATAAAATGTACATCTTAACACAAGGGCATACTCTCATATTGCCTTAATGTACAGTACATGTGTGCATAAAGTGCAGCTGGACACTGTGCTGTATGTGTGCATGACTTTCCCTTTGTCTTTACATGTATATTGCTCTTGGCCAAGCAGTAAGGTGTTCAATACACTCCTGCAACAGTAAGCTGACACTCATCGAACCAGAGCACACACACACACACTTGTGGAGTGTACTGTATGTAATTACTTCATAGGGACTCAATTGGTAACAGGACATTAAGAAGAGGCGCATTGATTAGGTTTAAAATCGGAGAGCTGACATCCTTTTCCTGTACAGTGTGCAATGACCTCAAAGTACATCAATACAGTTCATTAGATTTCATAAGGCTGGCCTTAACAATTATTATCTATTGATGAATACCTCAATTACTATTGTCATTATTCTATTCTATAAAGTAACAAATTAGCATATTTTTGTTTAGACATACAGTAGTTTGACCATTTCTGCAGCTGTGTGCCCTTTGGGCACTTTCCAAGCACACAATGAAGTATCCATTTAAGACGAAAGTCCACCTAAGAAACCATGCAATGAACCCATTTGTGGTCTATGGGGATGGATACTACAGCCCCCTGTGGTATTGTCCCAGTACTGTATGTGCTCTGGGATGTACTATGTTTAAAATTGCATGACAGTGTTTGTGAATGCTGAGAGGGGGGAAAAAAATACAGAGATAATTTTAGAAGACAGAAAACTCCCACGGGAGGGAGAGTCGTAAACAAACATTAAACACAGAGGCCCAGTCCACGTCTTGGAGTTTTATTAGTAGTTTTTTTACTATTACTAGATGGTGGTAATTTGCTCAGTTGTCTTAGACACAAAAAGGAAAACTGACTTATTTGAAATGTATCTTTTGCATTCACATCTAGCTTGTATTATTTATCCACTCATTCTAAGTTTGCTTAAAGCACAGGAAACATTTCACATTCAGTTTTAACAACAAGCAATCTGTAATCATCCAAAATTTTAGAATTGTCTCCAGTAATATCATCTAATGCAGCCTGGTGATTCAAGTGCGGGCAAAATAGTGGGTATGCTTGAGCACTCATTAACATGACAAAAGGGCGGATTATTCAAAAAAATAAATACAAATAGATTAAATATCTGCCCTGTGTGTACTTTCATGTGTGTCCATTATTTTAGTAATGCTAAAGGCCACAATGGAGCTATTGTTTTACATCAAGGGATCGTTCTGTACAGTCTGTTATAGACACACACCCAAACAATATAATCTGTTGTTTCTTCTTCCCACTGCAATTCTCTCTGTGGCCATGAAACAGCTTAACCCGGACTCTCATATGGTAAAACCAAATGAGGTACCAGGATACTGACTGTCTTTAACCAGAAACCATGGCTGTATGCTCTGGTCAAAGGTTAAAACTCCATATAGAACAACAGGTCTGATTCCATGCTGTATATCACATGGCTTGTCCCCTACATGGTACAAATGATACAGCCTGTCTTCAAGCTGAACGGAAGTGAGTAGGCAGAGTGAGTCTAAATAATGAAAGAAGTTCCCCCCCCAGTGAGGGTGAGTGAGAGTGTGTGTCAGGGGATAGGTGAGTTCAGATTTTGGTGCGCATGTAAGATTAAAGACACATGCACAAATTGCCCTCCCAAACAAACACTCACATTTCAGTATATGAGTGATGTATGCTTTGTATATGCGCACGTTCCGAAATGGGGATTAACTAAAGCTAAGACTTATCCTGCAGTCACGGTCAGAGAGGGACACAGGGATAGAGAGGGCTTGGGACGAGAAAACATAAATAAATCCCACCAATATCCAGAGCTAAAAATAAAAAATTTACTGAAATAACAAAAAAAGGTAGAGGACAGTGTCTGTTGTCCACAACATTACCACTACAAACTATTTTCAACTTGCATGGACCTTCTAATCAAGAAATGCTTTCATAGCGAGCGTATAAAATCATTGCTGAGATCAAATAATGTGAGGACACATAGTGGGGACTTTTTAATTAGCAAAAATACAGATTATTCCAGGGGCATTAGTAATTAGAACAGCAAATATACTGTGTAAAAATCTGGTGAGACTAAGAGCCTGATACTGTGTTGTGTATGTGTGTGTTTGTGTGTGTGTGTGGGGAGGGGGTGAATAACCTAATTTGCACTTCATTCTGTGGTGATGATTTTCTGCCCCACTAATCTGCCCTTGTTAAGCTGGGAACTGCTCATTTCATGGGTTCACTGTAATGTTTTGATTATTGCTCCCGCCTTGAGTCTCCTCACATATTAGCACCTGTCTGGTTTCCAGTTTACACCCCCCTGACTTCACTAGCTTTCACAGTTTGTCTCCCGTCATATATCACACTACTATCGCTCTCTCTTTTTTTGCTCTCACACATCCATTTCACTTTGAATCAGCCGAGGGATTCCAGCAGTCTCACCTCTTTATTCAATCACTTGTAACTCAATTCAAAAGCATTCACAGTAAATTACATTCACATGAGCTCAACACTCACATAACTGACCCAAATGGTAGACCTATTTAAGCGTGCATGACTGTTTTGAGAGAGTGTGTGTGTGTGTGTGTGTGTGTGTGTGTGTGTGTGTGTGAGAGAGAGAGAGATGGAGATTGTGTGTTTTGAATGTATAGTGCCATTGGCCTAAAAATAACTCCTTTGTAAACAAAGATTGTGCTGCCCTCTTCTCAAGACCAAGCATGATTAAATAAATCTATTACTCATTTCCCCCATTACCTAAGCCTTGAAGCATTCACGCAAGAGTGTTGTTTGATGCTTTTCTGCTGGTACTTTAATATCAGCACTGTTGTTTCCCAGCAGGCACTACAGGACTAGGGTAACAACTAACGGTTCTTTTTGTTTTTCATTATTAATTAATCTGTCTAGCTTTTTTTTTTTGATTAATCCATGAATTTCTAAGTCTACAAAATGTCAGAAAATAGTGGCAGAATTCCTTAGAGCTCAAAGTGACATCTTTAAATGTCTTTTTCTTGTCTGACAATCAGTCCAAAACCCAATCATGTTCAAAATACAGTGCGATGGTATAAAACGGTCGTCGACAACAACAACAACAACAACAACAACAACAACAAAAACTCAGCTGGAGACAAGCTGGAATTTTGTGTTGAGCACCTCAATAATTCATAATTTCTGCACTACACAAGATCCACAGTAAATAGCCTTCTGATTAGGTCTTCTGCAATAATAATAATAATAATAATAATAATAATAATAATAATGCTTAGTTGTAGGAACCCTATCCTAGAATTACTCAGGGGTTCAACAAGTTGAAAGTAACATCTCAACATATAAGAGTAGACAAAAGGACAAGGTTCCAGAGGTTAACCTCTACCTGCTGCTGATGCAGGCTGTGCACACCAGACACGCACTTTGTTCTACCAGGAAGGAGAAGCTCATGTTATTTATTAAGATTCTACAGCGAAGCCCACTGTAATTGAAAAATATAATATTAATAATATTTTTTTGAAAATGCATCTCACAAAAAAAATGCATCAGATTGAGTAACAAATGCATTGCACAGAACACACAAAAAAAATCTGCCCTTCCAAATAAACGTCTTCGTTAGGGAATAAACCGCATCCTGCTGATTACTTTTACTGCTTGTGAACGGTCTGAAGGCGCACTTACAGTCCACTTAAAAAATGGCAATAGCCTTTAACACTATTCGGCGAGCATACAGATTTACACATGCATTTGTAATGTGCCCGCATTTCTAATGTACAACTGTCAACAAGCCTGAAAACACATTTGCCAACACTCACCGCGACGGAGCCGGTTGAGGAGGCGATGTAAACCTTGATGACCATTTTAATCCCAAAGTAATGTCAGACAGTTGACCAACAAACTGTTTGCGGGCAGCGAGTCCCGATTGTTTCCAATATCACAAATTCAGACTTCAAACTGCCGGCTGTGTTTAGAAGAGAGAATTCTGTCATAAGACACGCGAGATCTCCAGCAGCCTATTTAAACTGAGCCATGATAATAAATCAGCGTGCGTTTCTGCTCAACAATTCTTACAGCACAGATGCAACAGACGTCGTATCAAACATTGGATTTCCGGTCACAGTTTTCAAAATAAAAAAGTCAATCTTTGAGAGGTTTTTTTTTTTTTTTGGAGAACTAAAATTATAGTGCGTACATTTGTAGGCTACAATTCATCCATAAGATTATTCAATTGATAAAGTATAGACCACATCTAAGGTCTAAATGAACGTAGTTAAAGTATGTGTTTTAAATTAATTCCTCGGATTTAGTATTTACTCATGTTTTAACCAAGTAGTTAGATATTATTAAATTCAAAATTGTTTATTTTGAAAGGATTTTTTTTAGTGGTTACGTCAGGCAACTTGACGCGGGTTGATAACAAGATTCTGGTCTAGTTCTTAGGATTCTGGGAGCAGTTTTTTGTCCAGTTTGTTTTAATTATATCAGCAGCTGTGAATATTGCATGTTTTGTCACAGTGGGATATGCTACAGATGGCCAGATAGCACATATGGCTCATGACATAAATCTCAAACACCAAGCAAATGCTCTCGAAGGGACAGACATTCTATATGTACACATTCTAAAAACTTTAGCACAATTGAAATTTGCATTGCACAATTATGTACCATATTATATTAGATGGTCAGATGACATATTATTATTATTATATTTGAATATGTCCCTTTTCTGCATAATGTTTTTCTTTAACTGAGCCTCCCAGCATAAGCTTTTCCCACGTTTGTATAATATACTTATAATATTAGTCTATGGTTTGTACTTGTATAAGGGGTGTGACAATAAACATTTTGAATCATAAGCACATAATGGGGTGCCAGTTAAATCCGTGTACTACAGCGCCACTCTGGCGTTAACGTGGTACTGCAGGGAATGCTGCGGTTGCCATGGTACGGCGTCAGCGGTAGGAATGGAGCAAACCTCAAGCAAGGCGTGGGCCAAACAAATAGCATCTGAACGCCTCTGACTGTCAGGATTATACTCCGGTTTGCTGTCTTACTGTGGATAATTACAGGACGACGCATTTAAAATATAGCCATGACAGTTTCCAAAAAGGGCGGACGTCTAACGTTATGCCTTCTTATTTGTAACGGTAGCTAGCTAAGTTTGCTTATGTTCATAGTAGCTTGCTAGCTAGCTAATAGTTGAAGCTATGTGACGTTAGCTAACAGTAGCCGAGTCTAAACAAGAAGCCGTGCATTGCTACAAAGTTAAAGGTAAATCAGTCGGCAAGATTTAAAAGAGTAAACGCAGAAAACGTACAGGTTGGTGCCACCAGACGCCCAGCGGTAACGTTCAACACACTCCACCTGTTGATTGTAGTCTTTTTTTTTCTTCTATAAGCTAACAAGCTATTATCAGTCAGTCCTCCATCACCGTTAGCTTTCTACAAACCCTTTGGGGCTAGCTAACGTTTGCCGATGCAAGTACGCTAAATGTTGTTTGGAACTTCATCTAACTCAGCTACTTCTCTTTTATTCACGTCTATTTTGTCATGTTGTATGAGTATAGAGCGCACTGAGGTGGGGGGTTGGCTTCAGCTAACCTATAGCCACATTGTAGCTTTTTTACCTGACAGTTATTCTACAACAATTCACCTGTCAACAGCAGACGGCCTACTCTAATCCAATCTATGCGTTTCGCACAGATGGCAGGCCAGAGAAAGCTTGCTGTAGCGCTATATTAAGCCCTTGATAACACGCTTCTGTTTGAATATTTGTTTTTACTAGCTGGAGAGCTTGTGACCCAACTGCATATATTCTCCCAGCTAATAGCGGTATCAGAAGCCTCCAGAGACAGTCAGAGCACGATGAAACAGAAGATGTGAATGATGATGTCAACAGAGATGATATGATGTAACCAATCTAATGAGTGTTAAAATACACCCAGCCGTATTTGATAATAATGGTAATCCATGTACTTTAATCCATTTTTATCTTCATAATATTTGACCAAATTTAGTGCAGTGGTTCTCAAACGTTTTTACACCAAAAAACCCTAAACTGACACAAATTAGAAAATGGACCCCCATTTGATAAACCCTAATAATAGAAACCCAATACCAAATATGAATGCATTCTGTCATTGTGTTACTTATGGAATTATAGTAAAAAAAAGAAAAAAAGATGAATTCCACTTTTGCTTGAGACCCCCTGGAACCTCCTTAAGAACCCCTGTTTGAAAACCACTGTATTCAGGTGTGTACTGTTGTTTCCATAGATACTTGCCTGTAGAGTGATTCCACTATTGTCAGGGCTGATGAAAGGGCCAGATGACTGCATCAGCTTTACGTGCCATTAGCACAAATATCAAAGCGTGTACTCGCTATTAGTCTTGTATTCCATATTTCTACTTCAAACTATTCAAGGTTGTTTGATCTCAGCAACAAGAACATCTGGAGTTGACTATTTTCGTTGACGTTTCAAACCCATGGGCCTTTGTGAATCGAGCAAATGTGTAGAAATGTTTAATACAGTATTTGCTTAATGTAGAAAACCTAAAAATACCTATCCATTAGGCTGGTTTCATAAAAGATCAATATTTTGATAGATACAGACAGTTATAAAATAAATAAAAACGTGTACAAAATCTATTTTATATGTAACACTACATCAGCAGAATGAAAATAGGTAACAACACCTGAATGCTTTTTCCTCCTCTTTCTGTAATATTTGAACCTGAATATGTGTACCTGTAGATCCTGTTGCAGTCAGAAATAATATTCTGGCTCTTTAGTAAATCACCCGGGCAGATTGTGGCTTTAGAAGCCATGGTGTTTAGTAGTGATATCATACATCATTCTGCCTCATGGAAAATTCTGTCTCATGTGTGTTGTTGCCTAGTGACCAAGACACAATACAGAAAACCTAAGACAAACCAGTTGGCTAAGCTTCTTATTACAGTTTTGAATGAACTTTAAAAACGTTCACCTGGGTTGCACTGTACAAATTTTGAGGTCCGTTTACCATGGGAATATTAATGTAAGTTTGTTAAATCAGGTAAGGTACATCCTGTCTAAGTAAGGCTTTGTTATTGTTAAATTGTAACTATAATTGTAAACCTAATATAAGTCTAACATGTTTCTTTCCCACTTTTTGTGTTTAAATTCAACACAGCGTTTCTTCTCAAAGTGACAACATGGAATCTGAAAACATATCTGATCCGTATCAAGACAATCGGGATGTTGTTCAAAGTCGCCAGTCACTCCAGAGTACAAAGAAAGATTCCCAAGCATCATCTTTCCAAAATCACAAAAAGAACTACCGGGACAAGATCCTGGATGAGGGGGAAAAAGACAGCTGCGTTGAAAGTAGATCCAAAACCCGAACCTGCCGTTCAGATCCAGACCGGGACCAGATATCAGATGGAGAGGGACAGAGAAGCAGTCGGTCGTTTTACTCAGAGGACTATGAGAATGAGTCTGTTTCAGACCGCTCGATCTCACCATACTCCCGGTCCCGTACTCCATCTCCTAGTCCTCAGAGAGGGGTGCGGCCAAAGAGGATTTATAACAGCCCCCTGTATAAGACAGGTATGTAAAGCAAGGAAATGATCAAGCATGGACGATGAATGAATGAAACAGAACCCTCACTGGTTACATTTCATTTACTGTCCAGGTGATGGCAGCGTAAGGCAGATTTTAACAAAAAGTTCTCTTTTTACACATGCAGATTTTTATGCGCTGTTTTCACCCTGAATTAGATTTTTTTTTTAAATATACAATTTCCATTTGAATATTGTAAAAGTTCTTAACACACTAATCCTGTAAATAAAGTTTGATTTTAGCCCGAACCTTACTTTTCTATTCACCACTACTGTCCATGTGTTTCAATGTTTGTGTGTGTCTGTAAAAGTCTTTATTGTCATTGCCTTTAAATTAGTTCTGTGTGTTTCTCTACCTTGTAGTGGGTGTGGGGCGCCGAGGTGTGTCTCGCCCACAGCGTCCAGGTGTCCAGCCTCTGAGCCAGCAGCATCGCAGGGGAATGCATTCACAAAGCAAGGAGTCCACCCCCCCTAAAGACCTGGACCTGGTCACCAAGAGGATGCTTTCAGCCCGCCTGCTGAAGATCAATGAGTTACGCAACTCCCTTGCTGAGCTGCAACAGCGCACTGATGAGCTGCAGAAGGAAAATCGAGTTCTCAGACAGGTAGACCTACCCCTTTAGTTAAGTCTGAGTTAAATATACAGAGAGACTGTTTTAATTAAACAATATCAGATTTTGGTGGCCAGTACTGATGTTTTATAGTAACAAAAAGAAAGAAAGAAAGAAAAAAAAGCACACATCTTAGCAGGACAATCAGTTGTCTCATAATCTTCAACACCTGTGGCGTTCAAAAATTGAATTTCTTCTTTTCCACGCTGCAGCTTCAGGTGCGTCAGGAAAAAGCCCTGCATCGCTACGATGACACAGAAAGCGAGATTTCCCAGTTACTGTCACGCCACAACAATGAGACGCACGTGCTGCGTGAGCGGCTCAGGCGTACTCAGGAGCGGGAGCGGGCAGCCGAGCGGCGGATGAAGGACAGCGAGGAGCAGCTGCAGAGGAGTCAGGGGACAATCGCGCGGCTGAAGAAGCTGGTCGACCAGCGAGAGTTAGGAACCCGAGACGAGCTAAGCCGCAGGCTAGAGGAAGAGAAGACACGGGCCCAAGAGGCGGAACGCAAGATTAAGGTACATTTATTTTAGATTTCAATTATTTAACTATTTATCAATAATGCTGAGCTTTGCAGATATTTCATCTATCTAGAATGTAGTTCTGCTATTACTTTTATCTGTACAGACATTTGAGAGCCTCTGAATTGTATCTCATTCAAAGGAAAGGCCTAAATAGGTCAAGGTTTTACAATATCTGTAAATGAATTTTTGGCAGTCAGTGACTGACAGTGACTGTTCAGATTGATAAAAGTTGCCCTATAATAAACTATTTCTTTACATGATCTAGTTAGGTAAACAATCACTTGCAGACAACAGTCTACAACAAAAAGTCTGCATGCTTCTCTGACAAGCATACAAACAAATTTCATCATCGGACTTGAGTTCCTTTTTGTAAAACGGCAGCTGGAGAGTGTATTTGTTGTCTGTGTGTTTGAAGGAGCTGGAGCGTAGCGTGGAGCTGAGCAACAGCAGTTACCAGAGGCAGCTGGCTGCAGAGAGGAAGAAGACAATCAGTGCCCAGGAAGAGATCAGGACTCTGCAGGAGGAGCTGGAACGACTGACCAATAAACTCAAGGTCCAAATACAGAACAAATATACTGAAAAATACCAACTGAAAACAGCTGTATCTTTATTCATGATTGGGTATAAAAAAGCAGCATTGTATGAAATCTTTTGTTGATATTGTGTTATCAGGAGAAAGAGAGAGAACTAGATGCTAAGAACATCTATGCCAACCGTGTGATGAAACCCGCACACAAGAAAGATGTTGACAGTGGCACAAAGCGGAAAGGTAATGCCTAATATTAGTTTAGGTAGATAGAAGCTCATTTATGCAGTTTACCAAACTGTCTTTCACAAAACCTTAAGTGCTCACGGCAAACCTGGAAGAGTTGAAAATTGTGTGTCATAGCCTGTCATAGTTCATGCATATTGAAATAGTTTTGAAAAGTTGTCGAACATGGATGCTAATAAATGTTAATCATGAAACTATTGTTTTGTATCAAGGTATGGTTTGGAATACGTTAGCAAAATTAACTAATACACACACTGTGTATGTATAATCTGCTTTTGTTTCATACATAGTCCCCAGCAGGGGCAGCACCAAGGCAGTGCAGAGCAAAGACAGGACGTCTAGTGTGGATTTCCCCACACCTCCCCCTGCCATTGCTGATGTCAATGAGTACACTGAACATGCACCTGACGAATACCTATCACTCAAGGTAAAGTCACTCCACTTCACCCCAACGCCCACACTTCTTCAGTCAGTAATTTGTCTGTCATACACCTCCTAAGCCTCTTAATCTCACTCACTTTACGTCAGCAGGTGGTCGACGGAGTGGACAGACAGGCAGAGACAGAAGACAAACATCAAAAGTGGGAACAGCAGAAGACGAAAGACAGAGAAAAAGACAAGGAGGAGGAGTTGGTGAAGGAGAAAGATAAAGAGCTGGAGAGAGAGGAGAAGCTGCAACTCAAAGAGGAACGTAATGTGCTTGAGGAGAAGACAAAGAGACTAAGAGATGGTAAGATAAGCATACGCATCCCTTTTGCATTGAGAAAATTAGTAATGAGTATAAAAAAGTAACAGTAAGAGATTTGTCTTATGTCCACAGGCTGGGAGAAAACAAAAGAGGAAGAAGATAGAAAGAGGACAAGCTCCCTGTTAAACCAAGAGGAAGAGAACCACAGGAAGCGTGGCCATGTCCAGGAAGAGGTGCAGAGGTGGAACCAGGAGGTTCTGGCCAATCAGCAGGCAGCAGCGGAAGCACGCCGCAAAAAAGAACAGCTGCTGGCTAAGATGCGTGAAATAGACTTTCAAGACCATGGAACCCAGGACACCATGTTTGCTGAGTCTAGTTCTCCTAAGGCTAACAGTAACTATTCTTCTCCTCAGCAGAGGAACCTTAACACTTCCATTTTTAACCACGCCGAATCAGAGGAGTCGGCCAGTTTGCGCGCTGGTGCTGGAAGTGGGGAAGGCGGAAGGAGAAGATCAGGCATGGAGGGTGGAGCTGCAACAACAGGAGTAGGGAGGAGACCACCGCGGCCCCAAATCTCCAGTGACGACTTGGCATTTGGAAGCTACGCGCCTTCTTTCGGGCGTTCAGCTTCTCGAGGTTCTTCAGGCTTCCCACCACCTCCGCCCAAAGAGGACAGGGACTCTGCATTAGAAGCAATAGGTGTTTTTAGTCTCAGAGGGGTGGAGACGGAGAAAGAAAAGGAGACGGAAAGAGGATCGGGGAAGGAGAGGAAGTCTAGCCTCATGCAGCAGCTCTTTGGTGCCCTGGCAACACCTGCTTGTGACAGTGTGAGCACCTCCAATAAAATGGAGGTCCTCAACAGTCCTCCAACTACCAATGGAGTGCGTTCAAGAAGGGAAGGACTGCTCAGCTTCAACTCAGGGTCTTCCCCCCACCCAGCATCCTCCCTGAACACCCTGCACATCGCAGCGAGCAGGCCTGCCATCCATGCCATCAACTCATTTGATGATGACATAGAGGAACTTAAATTATGAAATTAATTTAGATTTGAGCTAGTTTTATAGCAGGCCATCAATGATAACCGGGAGGTGATCTCCAAAATAAGAGATGGAGTGATGAACGTGGTCTGTATATTGAAGTCTGAACACTATTGATTTCCCAATACACATTTTTAAATTAACAGAACCAAATGAAGAAGTGAAAAAAACGTTTCTGCACTGAATCTTAAATACTATATGACGATATAAATTATAAATCATATGACTTGTGTGACTGTTTTTAGGAGGTTTCATGTAGAAAATCTAATTTAAATTGATCTTCGAACATTTAGATTTAGACTTAGTGTGTTTACCCATGGCTAAACCCTGATATAAGGTTTTTGACCCTATGATCTGTTTTAATGCTAGTTGCACTTGTAAGTGTTGTGCACAGTGTGAACAGCGGCTGTTACTTCTCAGGTTGCCTTCAAGTTTTTCTGATAGAATATAACTGGTGGTTTGTCCGACCAATACCCCAACGATAGCAGCGCCACAACACACAGAGTCCCTGCCCCAACAATATTTGTCCAATAAACAAACGCAGGCAATACAGTTTGAATGAAATTGGCTTTTGCTACAAATCACGTCTCTTTGAATTTCATATTTTAGCACTTTGAATTTTTTGTAGTAATAATAGTTTGGGGTTGCTGTTATTGGATATTTTGGGATCCTACAATTCTTTGTGCTTCTTTATATTGACCAATGTTAGTGTTTGGGCACAGTCATTTTGGAGTTATTTTAGAGGCCATGCCATAATAATCTACCACTAAGCAATATGACAATCATGGTACGTTTAGACTGCATCCTGATCGTCTGTGAATGTATTTTTTTTACTTTCTGAAAATGGTTTTCTGCGTGTTATGACCACAATTTTATATTAATACTGATTAAATGCCCCATTACAAGGAACTCATCATTTATCCTTTAGAAACATGGTAAAGCCCTATTATCAAAAGTATGCTAAACAGTGAAAACAACCTCATTGCAAGCTAATGTAGTTTTGTGTTACATTGTTTGTGTATATTCTTTCACATTGTAACGGACGAAAGCTGGTGATCTGTCTGTATTTATTTGTCAATTTTTCACATTTTGTACTTATTTTCCAAATGTATTGTTATAAAAAAAAAGTGTATTTGTCGTATTTTGTTGAATAAAAATACATGATAGTAGTGAGTATGTTGTCTAGCCATCAGACTGTGGCGCACTTGTGGTAATATTCATGCGGCGGGAAGTCTGGTAGGGATTCCTGGGACGTCTCCAAGCAACCAGAACCTGACGCAACCACGTTCCCGCCCCTCCTCCGGTGGCCCTCTGCTAGAGAACAAGTGGACCGTGGAGCTGTGAGGGATGATATGAACGAGAGAGCGGGCTGGAGGTGGTCGTCACTTATGTCGCTGCTCGAACTACAAGTTGGACTGCTGCAGGGGGATTCCTACAAGGTAAACGAGCCACACGCAGTTTACATTTCAGATGATGCCGGTGGCGTCTCACTCCGGAGCACTGTGTCAGAAAAGCAAGAGGAGGTTAAAATGAACTCCTGCTCGTGGGTAAAAAAAATAAATGTGGACGCAGCATCACTCGGTTTATCCGTTAAGCTTAACATTAAGGCTAGCTATATCGTTTGTTTACAGAAATGATGCTAGGCTAACGTTATATCCTGAAAAAAAAACAATGAGAACTGAGATGTCTTTATGCTGTGAAAAAGTATGAAATTAGTAAACTTGACCACAACTTTATATTCCGATATTTATGGGTTAGGCTAAGACTATAAAATAAGGTAAACAAAAATATCAAGAGATGGGTACAAGGCATTAAGTAGGCTGGTATTGCTTTTATAAGTTATATAGCTTAACGTTAAGTTATATAGCTTAACGTTACACTGTTTTGTGTTGATAGAGGAGAAAAAAATGTTATTCTTACTATTAATATGTTGACTTGATAGATTATGTGTGATTTGATAAAAGACAGAAGGAATCATATTTGATGGTAAACATAATGTAGCAAAGTTTTTTTTTTTTTAAGTATCCATATGTGCTTTTAATTTACATTCATCCCTCTCTCTGAACATGTAACCAGAAAGTAACACCTGTTCATAGGCTACTGATATCCAGTGTGGGTTTTCCTCTTTATTTGTTGTTGGTTTAGGCTGTTAATGTGGCACATGTTGAACCGCAGACTGTTTTATTAATCCAATATACCACAGTGATTGGGTGTTCACATTTTTATGAATTTTTGTTAGGCTACTCATCTCTTTGAGTCCTCATGTGATCCTGCTGATGATATGGAAAATGCTCATATTCTCATGTATGCTGCTGTACTGGATATATCCAGCACATAATTAAATCTCCAGTTAGAAATTGAACACCTTTTTAATTGTAAATGACTCAGAGGTGTGTTGTGTTTAAAACCTGATTCGTTATCCTGCAGTCATGCTGCCTGCGTGAGCCAGATAGGAGCCAGACTTCTTAAGTTCTTTAGCCAGAGCCGGTTCGGGCATCTCATAACACCACAACATACATTTTATTGGTGTGGCAACGCTGCAACTGGATGTTGCCAAGCAATCAAACTCTGCTGTCTCAAAACCAGAGGAATATATGGGTCATGCTGGGTGATTTGGATGCCAGTTGAGATATTTGGATAATGACGATAAATGGTACTCTTTCCCACTAATTTGTGAGTGTTTGTATTCCCTCCAGACCGCATTTGAAATTCAGGTATGTACATGTTGGCTTCCGATAAAGATTTCCTGCTGGTCTATTCAAAAGTGACTGTTAAATTATCAAGCAGCCAAAAAGAAGTTAGTTTGGGGGGGGTTTTGCTGTTAGGATTCTGAACGCTTATCGTGATCACAACTCTCCCCATCTTCAATTTAAATCAATTCCTTATAGAGGGTCTTTACAAACTCTTTAAAAATGCATGTGGCATGGATTTTCCTCCTCCTTTATTGTACTCCTGTAACAATGAGGTCCCCAGAGACGCATTGATTCCTTTAGAAAATAAGAAGATCCATTCGCGGGCATTCATACAGTAAGTCAGCTACTTTGCACAGTCAGAGGTCTAGTTTACCTTGCACAACAGCCGAGCCTGTCATTAGGAGACCGGGGGAATGACTTCACTGCTGGTCTGCTGTGCCCATTATGGAACAACTGAGCACTAACCCCATATTTAGTACTTGAGGACTTTGTAAGAGGACACTGGGCAGAAAGTCTGCTTTTGCTGCCACTGTAATGTTTGCTATATCATTTTAAAGGCTGCTTTAAATAGTATTTAGTATTTCCTGGCCTCCAGACTCACCCCAGTGTTTCTAAACTGTAAAAATAAAAAAACTGAGATTTGGATGCCATATGATGTGATGGAAATCTATTTGTATATGTATATGAAAATACAGTTGTTGTTTTTTTTACTCTTATGCATGGCTTTGTGGAAGGCAATGTTAGTCTGAAGGTCCATCCACCACTTTGGTCCAGACTAAACTATGTCAACAACTATTGAATGGATTACTTCGTACAAACATTCACAGTCACCAGAGGAAGAACACTACTAACTTTAGTATTTTCCTTCATAGGGTTAGCACCATAACAGTTTAACCATATCTCCAAAAGATAGTTTACTGTCAACAACTAAACTATCTTTTGGATGAAAAGTGTGAAATTTGGTACAGACGTTCATACCCTCCTCAGGATGATACTGCAACTTTACATTTGACAAAATCAGTGCAGTTTTAATCTTTACAATGGTTTATGAACAAATACCTGCAATACTAATGACATTCAATCAGCCTCAGCTGTACTTTGTTTATACACACACACACACACACACACACACACACACACACAAACACACAGTTTTTAGAGGCACTTCTCTCTACCCTTTCAGGCTGAGGTAGGGGGGGCAGTGGCACCCGTATTGTCCAGCTGACTCTTTCTTGTCGGTGCAGTGCAGGAGGCCAGACGTACACTCCTCGCTGTCCGACAGCCTGCCACTTTATCCTGGGTACAGCTCCGCCGTCCTGCACCCCCAAAGGGCGTGTCCGCAGGCCTCGACCGCCATCTAGACCAGCACCCCTTCAAGTCCTGTCCTCGGTCCAGCTCCGCGGACCGAGGACAGGCCCGCAGCACTGTATACAATAAACATATGAAGAAACACTAGCTGCCTGGCCACACTGTGACATTTTTATGGTTTCCTTGACCTACCCTTGTTTAAATTGTACCTCCTTATGCCCATGTTCACAATTTATTATTTTTAACACATTTTTATACATTTAACACATATTTTTCACTTAAGTTTTTGGATGTAAAAATAGTAGGCTTGCTGTAAAAAAAACAAGACTATCCCCCATTGTGCAACACTGCCAGTCGTCTGTCACATTTTGGTTAAGGCAATAAGCCCTGAGAAGAGGAGAGGGGAAATTGCTGATTCATTTACAGTGCATGTGTTGTTGCTATAGAAACAGTTTGTTCCTGTTAAAGGAAAGACCTGGCGATGTGTTCCCTCAGTGAGCTGATCTGATATTTGATAATAATCCAATAATAAAAGCGGAGAGAAATTGCACAAACTTTCATTATGCTCATCATTCAATTTTGCTGAGATATATAATCATCATATTCAGACATACAACTGAGCCTGTCATGCTACAGTTGAGGTTTAGTCTTGCCTGTCAGATCAGATGTCCGTTAGTTTTGTCTTTTGTCATTTGGATGCGGTTGACAGTGGTGTAGTCAGCAAATGTTTCCTAACTGCTTCTTCTCTCCCCTGCAGATCTCAACATACTCTGCCTCCGAAACACTAATGGAGATTTCAAAGAACTTTAAAGAAAGACAGTAAATGCAGGAAGGACAAAAACCTGCAATATTTGTAAAAAACAAAAGAGGTCACCAATGAAGAGAAGATATCTTTATCTATTTTTATTTTGACACATTTTTTTACAAAGCGTTTTGTATATAACAGATCAATGATGGAAACTCCCTCAGATCCTCAGATTATTGTGGACAAGGCTAGCGTCCTGGAGAAAGGAGAATGTGGGGAGGACGTGGATCTGACCACTGATGACTATCTCATGAACTTGAAGGCCTTGACGGAGAAACTACGACTAGAGACCAGGAGGCCTTCTTATCTGGAGTGGAAAGCCCGGCTCGAGGCGGAAAGCTTCAGAGAGTCCAGAATTGAAAAAGGCCCAATCCAATTGGAACCCGAGGGGACAATTGTCCCCCCCAAAGAGACAGTAGTGAAGTCTGATGTGATTCAGTGCACGTTGCCATCAGGTGTACTGAAGGGATTCGGGAACATAGATGAAGCTCTCTGTTGGCTGAGGAGAGAACTGGTAAGACATTGCTTAAATCCTTTACAATGCACAAACTTATCTATCTTTGAAATTACATTCCATGTCCTTTAGCTGACACTTTTTTTTTAATCCAAAGTGACTTATAATTGCTATATGTCAAAGGTCGCACACCTCTGGAGCAACTAGGGGTTAAGTGTCTTGCTCAGGGACACATTGGTTGATGGATAGCAGTGGGAATCAAACCCGGCTCTCACACACCAAAGGCGTGTGGGCCATCACCACCCAGTGGAGCAGTTTGTACGACATTTCTTTTGGTTTAATATTGGAAGCCAGTGGACCCTTTTTCAAAGATCCGGTTTAGGCACCTGGCTTAATACTTAAATATCGATTCATCTACGGTTTTAATTTGAAGAGCCTTATAATTTTGCAGTTAAAGGCCAGAATAGAAAATAACTTCCTGCTACTTAGCTAATTAGAATTTAACAATGGACACAATGTCCAATTAGCGGCCAGAAGATTCCCATTCCCATTATTGAGTGAGATTGATTGGGCCTCAGCCAGTACCATTAGCCATTTGTTACTCACAGTTTCTGCAAGTGTAATCATTTTCACTCCACTCAATTACGTTGCACATTCACCCATGGTTCATAAACTTGGATTGAGCACGCAAAGAGGCACTGTTGGAGGCAGAGGCACACTCATACAGCATGTGGCCGACAAATGTTTTGCACAAAGACAGTGGACAAGAGAGGTGATTACGATCTTTGCACGGACGTTTGCACATAAACAGTGGAAGCGAAAAGCGATAAATTGAGAGAGGTTATGATAAGAAACTTGTTTGTGGATGTCCCACTGTGAGTTTTCTTTGGGGATTTTGACTGGATGCATGGACCGCCAGTGAATCTAGATCATTGTGAACTACGTATAATATGGTGTTGGATTCATAATTAGAAGTAAAACCGTTCATCATATAACTAAAAGTTGTTTAAATTAATAGTTGGATATTTTGGGAAGTACACTTATTTGCTTTCTTGCCTAGGGTTAGATGAGAAGACATGATACCACTCTCATGTCTGTACAGTAAATATGAAAGTATAGCCAGGGAACAATTAGCTTAGCTTAGCATAAAGACTGGCTCAGTTCAAAGGTAGGAAAATCTGCCAACAAGCAGCCAAAAGATTAGTATCCTTTTTTTGGTATTTTTACTCGACTAAAACATTATGTTATCAAAATTGTAGTTGTGATGGATCAGTTAATCCGCGGGTTGTTTGAGCACCCCTGTTTTCTGTCTCTCTCCCATCAGACAGACATGCGCTTGCAGGACCAGCAGCTGGCGAGGCAGCTGATGCGGCTCCGCAACGACATCAACAAGTTAAAGATAGAGCAGACGTGCCACCTGCATCGCCGCATGCTCAATGACGCCACCTTTGGCCTGGAGGAGCGGGACGAGCTGTCGGACCTGCTGTGCGAGTGTCCTGTCACCCCGGGGCTCGGCCTCTCGGCCCCGCTGAGACTCATCGGCGTCACCAAGATGAACATTAACTCTCGACGCTTCTCGCTCTGCTAGTGGTAGTGATGGCCCTCCAGGCAGAAAATCCTGAAAACACAACCGCCTGTTTAATGCTATGTTTGCTCCAGTGCAACATGAAAGTCCTGGCCATTTATTAGATTGTGGTGAACTCTTTTTGACCACAATATTATGAGGATAAACCCAGATGGAAACTCGTTTTACAGTCCCTATAATCAGAGAGATAGATTTAGCTCATGTATATTATTTAGAAAGACGACTGTGAGTGTAGTAGGTACATACAGTATACAGTGTTTGCCACTAAACTATACGGCAGCTATATACAGAAAGAGAAGAAGATTTTAGACCTTTAGGCCATTATGACTTGAAATTGAATATCCTAATTAATGTTTTACCACTACAGAATAGAAATCTCAAGCCTGTCCACTTTTTAAGCCTCATCAGGTCTACTATTACCGTATATATTTCCATATATGTTGTTTTGCTGGAACTGTTTTGCTGGGTTTTTATCTACAAACTAAAAAAATCAAGCACAGGTTAAATATTCAAATTTGTATACAGACCTGTCTGTATGATGTTTTCAGTGACAGTTTTTTTCCATCTTAATCTAAATGTATTGTGCTTTGATACAGATAAAAAGATGCCTTACTATTGATACAAATTGTATACTATACCCAATGGATACTTAAGTTAGCGAGTAGTTGTATCAATTTAGCAAGGACTGCTTTTTTGTAGACTATGATGAAAATGATTTATTCTTTATAATGATTGTCATATTGCACTAGTTGGGGATCTCACAATGGTTTGCTGAAGTCTGCTTCTCATAAGTAAAGATGTATTTAACTCTTGGTTGGAGCTTTGTGTGAGTTCCAGCCAGGAAGGAACCATTTTAGAGGGTATTGTTTGTCTGGAACACCATGGTTTAGTATTACGTATAAACATTGAATTCTTCTAGTGTGTACCAAATGACATGACAATGTGGATCTTGTTTTGAGCCTTCTGTTATATCTGCAGTTATGATGGGATATATCATTTCATACTACTTTTCTTGCATTTGAAATGTGAGCATTTGAAATGTGAGTTAAGTATAGTCCTGAGTGTCAGGGTTTGAGGTGCCCCTCCTTGTGGCCCAGATATACTATAATACAATCTGAATAAAGCCAGCGCTTTAAAGCTCTCTCACACACATCAGTGGTACCAATAGAGTTTTAACAACCACTGAAATGACAAGGTACTCACTGGTGTCTACACAGCTCAGACTGCTCCAACATTATAAGATTAGCTTTTTGGTCTTTGTCTCAGTTTGCCCTAAGACAAAGACTTTATAGTGTCCTCTATATGTTGAGCCACAATGCCACCTGGCAAGAAAACAACTGGTATGTCGACTTGGGCTTGTGTTACTGAGCCTATAATGACTGGAAAATACCTTAAAAGTGGCTTGGTATAATCCGATACCTTAAATGGGCTGTTGTTAGTGCTAGTACACATATGTTCTGGGAATAAATAACCATGAAGAAGTTGGATGCATTACTTTATTTTTAGCCTTTAATTTGCTGTCATCGCAACAAAATCTCACCAATGGTCTCCTATGAAGCTACGGCGAGCAGCCAGTTAGCCTAGCTTAGTGTTAAGACTGTACACTGGGGACCAGCTAGCTTGCCAGGGCCCTATTTTAACGATCTAAGCGCACGTCGTGAAGCACATGGCCAAGAGTGTTAAACCGTCTCCAAATACTCCTGGCTAGTTTGCGGGAAAAGGGCCGTGCGCTAGCCGCATGGTTCAAAATGGTTGTACTTAGTGTCTTTATTAAGTCTTAGGTGCGTTTTGGGCATAACATATAATAAACCAATCAGAGTGTCATCTCCCGTTCCCTTTAAAAACAGGTGCGTTTGTACTTTGGCGCATTGCTATTTTATGGCGGATTTGCACCGTAATATTTTTATATGTAATCTTTTGGATGTTTTTGTGCTGCTGGGCTTCCCTGTGTGTGTATAAGCCATTTAACTAATTTTCTGTTAAAATAAAAAGACACAAACTGACACCCCAAATCCCGGAAAAAGGGATTTTTTTCAAAATTTGGGTACTTTAATGTTGTAGGGGGTGAGACTGTTCAACAGAGACCCATTATAATACATTTTGATCACCACGACGGAAGGATTTGATCATCTAGGAAACAGCAGAGAATTGTACATCATCTGCAAGGATGTATCAAAGGATTTGCAACTTGTTCAAAGAATGATAAACAGTTTTTTTGATGTGAAGATTGAACAGGTAGTTTTGAGAATTTCAATTCTGATCTGAGATTGTACCACATTTGGACCACAAGGAGCAACTGGTTCGCTGACCTGAATGAACTTTGGGGGACGTATGGTTGTTAAAGTTCTATGAGAGGGGTGTCGATATTCTCCTCCAACTCAAACTCCAAACCAGAATAAATTCCCCAAATGTCCAGTGTCAGAATGTCACATGAATTAGGGGTCCCACCTCCTTTCTTTAAATGAGCCTCTCTGTCATTTGTGTCCTAATGCTTTTGTTCTCCAAATAGCTGTCATCCGTGCAAGCAACACTATAAACTTATGTAAACAGTCGGCTCCCACAGGTTTAGGGTATGTGTGAAGACGTGAGCATGGGCGTCATGAGGTTTTGCATGTGACGGTCGGTGTAACCTGTCCCTCTCCATCTGGAGGGCCTGAAGTGCCATGTCATGAATGACTTTGCTGAGCCTGAGCTTTTCATGCATGAGCTCCAGCTTTATGTGGGCTTATCCCTGCTGAAAGCCACAGCTCCTTTTGACTGAAAGGCTGCCAAAGGGGGCTATTGCATACTTGTTTCTAACTAGCTGCTGGTGATCAAGATTCGGTTTGGTTTCATTGTTCTTTTTTTTCTGTTCTACCAAAGAAACTTAAAAAAAAAAAAAAGCTGTTATGAATGAAATAATTTTTGTGCAACCATTTTAAAATCCCAATGTAGTCTGGCTATCACCGGACCAAGCCAAGCTCACGTGCCTAAACCGTCTCAATTGCATGACAAAATGACTTGACAGGCATAAAATCAGGCGTCTTCTCTTCTGCTGCTGAAGCATGAAGACCAGATACTGTAGCCAAAGCCACAGTCCAGATGCAAAAATTAGCCACTTGGTTTAGGACAACAAATTATGGAAAGCGCTTTGCTAGAATGATCTGCGTTCAGTTTAAGGGAACTTATATTTCTAGAGTTCTACATATCTTAAAGAAGCACGCGGCCACTTATTTGCTATCTTTACCTTTTATGTACAAAGAGCTTTTATATCATATTGCGCATGAGGAGGAATGTAGCTGCCATCCTGTCCCAGGAATATAACAGATGTAACACCACAGAGATGCAGTTCTCACCACCGCTGGGATGCAAACGCCGGCTTGACTGACAGAAAGCTCAGCGCAGGGTGAGCCTGGCGAGAATCCCAGACCGCATCTTCACGCCGAGCCTTTTGTGTAGGAGTGTCTCGGTACATCCCATCTCAGCAAACATTTAGTGCAGGGGGACTTCAACGTCTTTTAGGCCAGGGACCCCTAAGCTGACAGAGAGACAGAGTAGGGTCTGCATGCATTGTATACAATTGAGTTGCATATTAAAGTGGGAAGAATGGATGAAAATGAATGGATATTATTTATGCATCATGCTTTAATGTTAAACATCCATCTGGAAGGCACAGTGACTCCTTAAGCTTATCCGCATGGCTACCATAGTTACCTATATAGTAAGATTATCTTCAGTGTGTTTTTTCTTCACAAATTTCAATTTATCTTTGCAATTACAATTTTGCATTCATATTAATGTATATTTTCAGACTTATTTAATTTTTTGATAAAAGAAACATTCAAAACAATACAAAAATATACAATAAAGAACATTTTTTAAATAATTTAATGGACCCGCTGCACTTACTCTGAGGACCCCCTAGGGGTCCCGGACCCCCTGTTATAGATCTCTGATTTAGTGTAAAGAAGGGACATTTAAAGGTGCTCAAACCGATGTTGGGTGACGTTGCTTCTTGTTGACGTTAGAAGTATTTTCCAACAAAACGAGACTAGCTTGCCCCTCACTCCTCCTCATCCCGACCCCTCCCTTCTGTACTTCTGCGCACTAACCTTCCCCCCCCCCAAATTCTTCTTGTCTGTTATTGGCCAGAACACTGTGTATGCTTGGCGGTGCAGGTGGGTACAGTTTTTTTTTTACAGTGTGTTCTGGGGACAGGCAGCTCACAGATAGTTAGATGTTTGCTGTATGTGACAACAAATGGAGCTTAAAACACGCGTGACAATGCTTAGAGCACCAGCCCAGAGAAGAGCCCAATAAATAGACAAAGGGAGTAGTTTTAATTGATGGGTTATTCCCCATTGTGGATGTTGACCTGGATGATTTTCCAAATGTCCCATTTCCTCATTGGTGACACTTTGCCAAGCTAGAACTTTGACCACTCTCACTCTCAATGATTTACTGGAAAACACTTAATATAACCAGCGTTGGCACTCTTCATTTTTAATGGTTTGGAAATAAGAGCTGTTTTTGTTGGAGAAACAGGGCTTAAGGTTGACCTCACAATTAAACCCCGGGGGTGCCGAGACACTGATTCTGACGGTGTTGGTTGTTGGAAAATAGCTTTAAAAGGTCAGAGCAACACTTGGACCAGCTCCCGGACACATATTAAACATGTCCAGGAGCTAAAAATAGTGGTTAAACCATAGCTCTCTATGGGATATTAATTTGGGGGGAAAAGCCCCTTGCTTGCAGATTCCTTTCATTTTGGATTAGGCTGTGTGCTCTGTGTGACATGTCACTACTGTTTATATATTTGAAGCTATTTGAATTTGTTCAAACTTGTATTAAATGCTTTTTTCAGGCACTTTGGGGCAGATGTGTCCAACAAATCCAGCTAGTCACAGACTTTGTGGTAACAGCTGCCTTCTGTGCTCACAACATATCTTCATGAGAGCAGCGAGTAGCAGCAAAACCCAAATAATGAGCTGAAAGATGTTAAAAAGCTCTGTAGAACGGAGAACTAGTCGGGTGAAAATATCTATTCTAAGTATATCTATTGTTAGTATAAAACCTATTTAGTATAGACAATTATAGTAATTGCAGAATCTTTGTACTTTGGCTTTATGAAACTAAACCGAACCTTACATGGAGTCAAATGTAATAAAAATAACCAGCTTTTTTTTAATCAGTTTTTCTTCAATGAGTGTCTAAAACCGCACATCCATTTGAAGTTGCCCATCCAGCGTAGTCAGACTTGTACAAAACAAATCCACTTACTGTTATGGCTACAATCTCATGTTTCAGTTTCCGACTACAATTATCTTCTTAGTGAAATAAGTAAACACCCATCGGATTCTTCTATGGGTGACACGACAGGGGCTCCAGCCGCTGTCGTAAAGATAATTGGCGAACTCTTTACCAAGCAGCATGGGATCTTTTAATGACTTCATTAAACCAACTGATCTATTTAATAATTACTTGCTTCAAATGAGGCCCTGTGATGAGTCACTCTGTTCCGTCTGAAAGACTGAACTAGGAGGAGAATTTACAGGAGGCCAATTAGGAGTCCACCAAGCCCTGTGAGAAAGCAGACATGGTTCAGGTACACTGAGCCCACGTCAAAACCAATCATTTTACTCTCCCTCTGCACCAAAACAATGACGCAACACAGTCACAGACTAACCCAGAAGACTTTTCTTGCAAGGAAAAAAATCAATACGGCATAGTATCGCAATATTTTCTGTGGCAATACTGTATCGATACGCATACGTCAAGTATCGATCTTTTACTATATGTGTTGGTCAGTTTTTCTGCTGGACAATCCCATTTTGCAGCAATACAATTGAAGTGAGATGAACAAAGAGAAATTTATTATTTTAGATAAAACAGATGTTGACAAAGTTTCCTTTTGGGGACATCATTTGAAATTGGGAAGAGGTATTGAATTGCAATATATCGCAGAATATTGTAATATGTTTAAATAGCAATATTGTATCGTGATGATATTGTACTGTCCGGCCTCTGGTGATTCCCACGCCTATTTGCTTGTGTGATGACAAAAGAGTTTGCTCGGTGAGATCATCAGCTTCTTGATATCTCATCTTTTTTGCACGAGGCAGACAGTGTCTCAAGCCAAAGTGGCTATATGAACCCAGGTGTAGCGTTCCAGTCAGTGCAGACACTCCTCCACGTCTGCTCCATTCCCACAACTAACATAACACAGCCTATCCCTGCAGTGTTGTACTTTCTGAGGGAAAAATCATATAAAAGTAGATCTGTGAAGGAAATGGTTTAAAAGCCTGGTGAGTGGCGTTGCAGACTGGAATGTGCTCAACTCAAACTGTTCTGCCAGTTTCTCGTCCGGCAGAATCCCAAAACTAATCCCTAACTTTGAGGGGAATGTCTGGCATGACTGCTCTGATGAAACTCCGACTGAAGTTCCACAGCAGCTTAAGTGCAATCAAGCAAATGATCAGTCAGAAAGGTTCATAATCAGATTAAACCATCACCTCATGTGTCAGGTTCTGGTGTATGAAAGTCAACTTAAACGAGGTTAGCTTCACTTCAGACTGCTTATAGTGTTGCAGACAGGTGTGAAGGATAATAACCGCGTATTTTCAAAAAGGCATAATAAGAATTGCAATTTCACAACAAAAACAGACAACCAGTGTAAAGTAGCTGTTATTTAATAACCATGATTTGCTCAACAACTGTAGTTACAGTTCATAATTACCTGTCTGTGTGTGACAGACAGTTGGCAGCAGTCCTGCACTGTAAAGGCACAATGACGGATACATGTAATGTCACAATACTCGATAACCTGCAGGAGAAGAACAAAAATCATAAATTTACATCAGCCATAACTGGCTTTGTCAACTACAGTCACCACTCACTCGCTTTAATTGAATGAGAATTTTTGTTTTTACAGCATTTCCTTGGTCAGTTTGAATAAGGCAGAAATATATAAATGAGTAAACACTGATAAAGGATAGTGTAAAACAAAGTGGTACAGGAACCTTATCAAAAAAACAAAATTATATATATCACTGTCACAGCGACACACAAAATGTGAAACAAACGTAAGAAAACCAAAGTTCTCCTGGTGGATGAAGCTGATTGACCTATAATAATAATAATAATACAAAGCACAAACAAGTACAGCCTCAGTCTTAACCTTCAAAAACATGTCCACAGTTCTTTGGTGGATCCACTGCAGTCTTTGAGGGTATTCAAAACAGACTGAAATATTCTGAAATATTCTCAAAGATTCTGGAGATTGTTGCTACTATTGCTGACAGCCGCGGCAGATACTGCCAATAAATGAGTACAAAATCAAAGAAACTTTAAAAAGAAATATATCAGAGGCTACAAATCCCTCTGAAATGCAAAACTAGCCACTGACTGGTGTCATCTGCAGGGTCTGCATAAGTGCATTTGTTGACTTCCCGTTTCTGGGGCAATAGGTTGAGGTTTTCCTTGAGTGCGTAGGGACTATGGTACCTCTTGATAATTAGAGGAAAATCCAATGAACCAATCTTAGGTCAGTGCTTCGGACCACCTTCATCTGATCCATTTAGCTCATGAACAGATCTT
>NC_045750.1:13834466-13867736 GCF_008692095.1 Etheostoma spectabile | reverse complement strand
CTGCTCTTGCAAAAAAAAAAAAAAAATACCTCCCTTTGTTCACCATGTCAGGGTGTCACTCCCTCCTGGTCCATACTGCAGCCGAGAGCTTCGATGTCATTACTGATGTCAGTGATCATACGGTCCCATTCGTCTCCTTCGGAGGCTTCCTGTCCTTCGTCTGAGGCGGCGCTTCCTCCCACTGCTCCGTTGCCGTTGGTGGTGGAATCGGAGGCGGAGCTGGCTGTACGCCGGTATCGACCAAAGCTGTCTGTAATTATGCCTCGGCCGTCCTTCACACCAATGGTCTCGAGGAAATTCTCAAAGTGCTGGCTGTCCTTCTCTGGTATGAAGGGACGCAGGCCTGCAGTGGCACATTGAAATGCATTTGGTCATGAACTGTGTCCGACATGAGATAACTTACACATACGGTTCTGAACTTCTGGGGGAAAAGCGAGGTCGTACCGAGTAGAAGAAACTTCCTGCTGTCCCCGTAGAGTTGTCGCAGGTTAATGCAGAACTCATGGATGGACGAACCGTTTCGGTATTCATGGAGCAGGGTGGCAAACTGCTGGATCTCCTTTGATGACAGTTTAGTTTGCAGCTAGAAGGGAAAGATAAAGATATTAAAAAAAGTCAAAACAGAAATTATTACAGCTAAATACTCCCAAAAAAAGAAAGGGACAAAGAAAGAGAGAGCGCCATTGTCATACTGTGGTCATGTAGTCCTGCAGCAGCTCTGCAGCAGTGGTGCTGAGCTCTCCTTCACTCGCGGTCTTCGTCTGAGGGGATGCTGGGGTGGAGGCTGAGGGGGAGTTTTCTTCTGCCTCCATAGAGCCCTGGAAAGGACTGAGAGAAGGAAGCATCACTTATAAGTGACAAGCAAAATGTAAACATTCTTCAGAGATGGGTTGACATTTTTCTGGATCACTGTCCCCAAAATGGAAACCTTTCGTCGAGACTTTTCAACGGAGTACTTACAACGTGCTGGCTTCTGCGTCGAAGGGCTCCTTAACATCCACTTTGCTTGAAGAATCATCTGCACACAACAAGAGAAAAAAGTCAATATTAGAGCCCGACCGATAAAGGAGTTTTAAGGCGAGTACTGATACAAATATGTTTTTTTTTAAAATCCGATATAGATTTAAAAAAATAAAAAAAAATCCAGAAACGCCTAACAATACAGATTTCCCTAACATTAGTTAGTTGTAGTTATTTATAAGTTCTCACTTAAACATCTTGATAATTTGTTTTGTCACAACAGAACAGAGGGACATCAAAATATATTAAATTTCTGATAAATAAAATGTATAAAACAAAAACTTAAGATATGAAACTTAAAGTCCTTTGAACAAAAACACAAAAAAATAATCAGAGTTGCCAAAAGGGACGTTGTAGAGCGCCCTCTGGTGGACAAACTATGCAACGTCAACACTCGTAACATGTTTGACCGTCCATGTTTTATTTTATTTTTTAAATATTCATTCATCAGAAACATTTATTTGTCATTATAAACGATTCAGATTTTTTCTTTTCTTGTTTTTAACTGGCCATTATAAATGCCGATACCGATAGTTCGGGAAAGGCCTGATATCGGCCCACCGATATATCGGTCGGGCTCTAGTTAATATCGGACTTAACTTCTGAAACTTCAATGGCTTGAGAGTTCTACAGAAAATCTAATTTTACAACACACATTAGCTATGCTTGTTTAAAAAAAAATTGTTTAATTAAGTTTGTCTTTCCTTTTAAGAGCGAGTCTGTTTTGTCCCTTACCACTGTATAGAGAAAGATGTCGGGTGGGTGTAGTTGCTCCATCAAAAATGGCTCTGTCCAAGAAGTCGATGGTTGATTCAGTGTAAACAATCTGAAAGACCTGGCTGAGCAACAGACACAGCTCCTCTGCTGCTGCCTAAAAGACAAAAACTTTAGCTATTAATAATGCACTCTTTTGCAGAAACTAATTTATGACAGTACTCCCTGTCATGATGTCAGCAGTAGGGATGTCACAAGAACCGGTACTTTGGTACCAAATTGATACCAAAATTCTGACAGGGGCAGTATACGCAGAAGAAGAAAACCGACTGGCATAGAACAGAGCGCCTCATCCAGAGATAAATCTATGGCCTTATCTCCATGCACATTGCTCACGGACGGCTTGATGGGACTGCTCCCACACCCAAAGTTAATCTGTTTCCTTCTGTTGTTGTCTGTCACAGTTTAGGATTTTGCTGTTGCTGCCGGAAAATCTGCCGGATTTTACACATTTAGGCTGGATATCTGTTTCCTTGGGCTTCCTTTGTGTTGGCATTTTAAACTCTGGTCAATTTATGAGGACTCAGAGCTCTGTCTGTCCAATCTGAGCTTTCTGTTGCATGTCTAAAACAACTTTTAAATGTGCACATGTTCCTTCCGAGCCTATTTTGCAGAGGCACCGCCGCATGTTTTACTCCCGGATGCTATGTGTAGTAGCAAGAACCTCCTCCGGCGAGCTTTGTAGGAGGTTTTAGAGACTAGTCACAGCCTATCGTTAGGTACGATAGCGACATTAGCTAACACTAGCACTTGCTTCAGCAGACCTCTATAACATCAGTTAAAGCTATAGTGTGTAGTTTCTGTTGCCCCCATGAGGAATTCTAAATGACAACAACCCCCCCATCTTTTCAGAAGAGGTAATTATCTTCACTTACTACGCGGGAAAGTCACCGGCCGACACAATCTTTTGAACACAGCCATGCTGAGAAATACAGAGAGAGTTGTGTGGAGCTATAGTCTTACTTAGCTGGGCAGCAACTCATTTGGCGATGGCTTGAATGTAACGGACGTTCATTATTATCAAAAAGTTATGTACTAAAGTTTTAAGTTAATTTTAATCAGCCCGGTTCTATGTGAAAAACAACAACAGCAAAAAGAGAAACAGACGTAACTAAAAGTGCTTGCTGTCTGGGAGTGCCGGGTGAACTCGTGGAAGACGTTGCTGGACGCTGGCTGTGTGGTGATGCCAGGCTTCAGAGCAGCGGGCTGTGGAATCATTAAATTTCACTGGTATTGGTATCAATGATTTTTTTGGTTGCATCGATACCGACTACTAGAATTTTGGTACAGTGACCCTTGTCAGCAGCATCTTGACCTCTGTGCCAAGTACATCAAGATTAGCTAAATTATGTTCACTTTACTGTAATTGACCATTTGTGGTCTCTATACACACAAAGCAGATTTCAGACTGTGGTTAGCCCTAGGTCTGTGTCATTATAATAATAGTAGGAAGTGCTGGCAACTAGAAGTCAACATCTGCCTAATTGTACCAACATAACACTATTTTTCATGATAATGTCTAATTGATTCAGGCTACATTCTCACACTAATAAATAAAGGGGCTCTGTGGAAGTCATGTTTACAGCTTACAGTCTTCTTCTTATTCCCTGTCTTTGTTGGTGTACTGCAGCATATCTCTGCTACCTGTTGATCAGTGAACAGTGTGGCACCATCGGTAGGATTGTGTATTGCGTCACCCACGCGCCACAAGCAAAACAGGGACCCACTCATAGAGACAACACTCCATTAGGCTACTGGAGGTCCAAAACTCCACAGAGAACCTTTAACACACAGCACTGCAGGTGGCTTGGAGTCAAAACTTAAATTCACATTCACAACAGTTAATTTAGTGTGCATCTTGGTTCAAAAAAGCCTTGTTCTCTCGTTCTCTCTGTATAACCTAACTGAACTAAAGAAACAAACTGCAGATTTCCATTAAGCATAGTAAATAATACCTTATTATCAACGGCCAGCACAAGCAGACAGCAGACTTCCACAAGCACAGCTCCACTCTCTGACAAGGAGCTCAGGGTCTGAGACTTGTTGAGATCAGGACACGAGCTGGGACAAGGAGAACCTCCCGACTCCTGGGCTGAAAAACAGACAAACTGCATTATTTGTGTGTTCATTTGTTGCTTTTACTTCAGACATTTTTAAAAGTATTTAAATCTAGACTTCCACCTTATTGGGCCACATTATTTCAGTTACAAATAATTTCACATTATCGCTCTCTACTCTCCCAGAAAAAAAGGCTAGTTGAGAGCTTGTTTTAAATTGGATTTAACATTATCAGATTCCTTTTATTCTTTGATAATTATTTTGTCATTTGGCCGTGCCATAAGGACAACCTCACCAAACAGAAATCCAGAGGGACCTCACACTTCTACAACATTCAAAAGTGTATTTGAACACATTTTACAACATCATTTTAACATCTCAACACTTAAAGGTGTAAATATTGTATTACCTGTTTTGATCACCACGAGGTGCATAGAGTCATCCCTGATGTAGGAGACAGCAGCGATATCATGGATGGGCACTCTCAGGATGATGTCCTCTCCATCGCGCCAAACAAGCTTTATGTTGTACGCCGACAGGCTCACCACGGCATCCTGCTCTGATGTCAGCTGGCCTGCCAACTGATGGGACTTCTGAGAATCACAGAGGCAGACACCGTATATGATAACTTCAATATTCCAGTTCACCAAGAATAAGTATAAGCAGTAAAGCTTGTATCAACTGTATTCTCTATTTGCATCTTAAATATTCAAGGAATTTATTATGATGAATGTCAGTTATGTGGAAAAACCACCCAACTCCTTTTAAGGAAAGCAAGGAAAAGCGAGCACAACTAACTGATGGATCATGTTAAATCAGATACGTACCCTTGCATTGTCAATGAGCTGCAGCACTTCTGTTCGACTTGATGGGTTCAAGTATCCTGGAATTGATGTCAGCTGCCCCAAGTACTGGACAAGACAGAAAAATCACCAAACTTTGTACACCAAAACATTTTTTTAAATATAAAAAAGGGTAGGGATTATATATATTTTAAATATATATATTATATATATTATATAAGTCACACATACTTTGACTTCCTTTTCAATGTAGTCATTAAGCAGGATGTCAGGGTCGATACGGTGGTCAGGTTGAGAGAGTGAGAAGGTGTGGAGCGCCCTGCGCTCAGTGGCCTTCTCCTGGGCCTTCTTGTCCCTCCCCTTTTCTCCTTTCAGGAAGACTCGCTTGAACGGAGACACGATACCAGGCTGGTAAATAAAGACACACATAGAGGGGTTGAGAGAAATTAGAAGATTGCCAAGCCGCTTTCCAAAATACAGTAAGAAATTAGATTAAATTTGTGCGGATATGCAACTTTTCACAGTATAAATAGTAAACCATTGGCATTATCTGTTTCTATTAGAGGTCTTGAAATGAATCAAATAATCGATGCATTGCGACGCGGACATGGACGATGCTGCATCGATGCAGTGGCCGACCATAATCAATCATAACGCAATGATGTTGCTCGCTATTTTTCCGGTTGCGGCATAAACATTTAAATGAAAAATAACATTCTCAAAAGCCTAACCCGTTTATTTTGCAAAGACCAATAGGCTAAACTCAATTCTGCTCAATATTAATTTTATCTCAGGCAGCACATAAAAAAGGAATATTGCCGCCTGGAAAGCGGCACGTTCTCAAACACCTCTTTTTTTTCTCTGGCCATATAAGTGCAGAAGAGCCACCAAACAATTTAATAAACTCCCCTTCAGAAAATGTTTTCCTGTTTTGTGCGAGATTTTGTGGGATATCACAAAGCTGGTCTTGATGCTTGGTAAAAAAGCCTTGCTGCTTTTGCAGTTTACCTAGCAAAGCTTCAGATGTCCGTGCCCGCTCTGAATCAGTCAAGTTGTATTTTTTTAGTATTGTAGAGGCGGTTCAAATTAAAATCCTTTAACACAGCAATCTGTTCTCCGCAAACTAAGCGGCAACCTTTCTTTCTTTCCCATGAGCTGACATTTTTTAGGGATAACAGCTTATTTACATCCCTGCTAACACCTCTCTCCGACACAGGGGTCCGACACATTGCCATTCTTGTTCAACTTCTTTTTAATTAAGACTTGCAACCAGAAAAGAAGCTGCATATGGAAAAAAAAAACAAAAAAACAGTCACCTTCAAAATAAAAGCAAATCCATGTTTGTCCACTTATTTGCATATGATTGCTAACTTCCCATTGACCTCACGTGGGTCGGTCTGTTTACAATTTAACGTAGGCCTATCGACATTTCTGCTTATATATTCTGTTATGTTTTGCACATTGAATAAGTGCCAGGTGATCAGTGCTGTTGTTTTATGTATCCAATTTATTTAGTATTAGAGCACTTCAGAAAGTTTTGTTTTTGAAGCTTGAAAAGCTATGGTGTGGGTGTGTTTTCTGCTGTGTTCAGACTGTGTTTAACAAAAAAAGACTTTATATCTTACTACTTGTATTTTTGGATGAAAACATAACCACATGATGCAATATAGAAAATTATATTGAACTATACAGTATCTTAATGCATTCTATTGGCTTTAATAGAAACATGTTTTTGACGCATCGTGACGCATCAACATATAATAGATATAATATATACATTTATTTAACAGCGCCTTTCTAACACTCAAGGACGCTTTACAGAGAATAAAAGACAGATAGGACATAAAAGTGTAAGTAGTAAAAAAAACAGATAAAACAAAAACAAACAAACAAAACAAAAACAAACAAAACGGAACAGTGATTTACAGATAAGCGAGCTGGAACAGATGGGTTTTTAGTCTAGTTTTGAACAGAGGAAGAGTTGATGTTGCGGAGGTCGGGTGGGTGAGTTCCAGAGCTGGGGAGCAGAGCGGCTGAAGCTCTGGTCCCCACGGTGATGAGTCGAGCATGGGGACAGTGAGGTGGAGGGAGAGGAAGATCTGAGGAGCGGAGGACGGCAATGTGTAGGAGTCTGATAGATATGGAGGGGCAATTTATGGATGGCTTTGAAAGTATGGAAAGGATTTTAAATTGTATTCTGAATTGACGGAGCCGGGACAAGGGAGCTGCTGAAGAACCGGGGTTATATGAATAATGAGGGGGTTCTGTGATGACACGAGCTCTGAGTTCTGAAAAGTTGAAGTTTATGGAGGGATTTTTGAGGAGGCCAAAAAGGAGAGAGTTACAGTAGTCAGGGGAGGCGGGTGCAGCTGTGATAAGGATAGGCAGTGTGATGTGTAAGGACGGCAGGCGGTTTTGTTGCGTAGGTGGAAGTATGCAGACCGGCAGATATTATTTATGTGTGACTGAAAGGAGAGGGAGGATCGATGACGCCCAGACTCTTGACCTGAGGGGAAGGGGAGACCAAGGAGTTGTCGATTGGTAGAGAGAAACTATTGATTTTGGATAGGTGGACTTGGTGGCTACGAGGAGGAGTTCGGTTTATCACTGTTTATTTTAAGGAAGTTTGCGGTGAACCAGTCTTTTATTTCAAGTAAGTAGTAAGTAGTAAGGGACAAGGGGGGACGAGAGGTGGGTTTGCTGGATAAATAGAGCTGGGTGTCGTCTGCGTAACATGAAAATGAATGTTGAATTTGCGGAAGATATTGCCAAGGGGAAGTAGGTAGGTGATGAAAAGGAGGGGCCAATGAACCTTGAGACGCCAGTAGTAACAGGGGAAGGTGGTGGATGTGAAGATTTGAGTTGAATAAACTGAGTGCGGTCGGAGAGATCTGAGCGGAACCAGTCAAGAGGGGTGTGAGAGATGCCGAGGGAAGAAAGTCATTGAGGAGAATGGAGTGAGAAATGGTATCAAAGGCCGCACTGAGATCGAGGAGGATAAGGATGGAGATAGTCCGGAATCACAGCTGTGAGGAGTCATTGTGATTTTTATAAGGGCAGTTTCAGTACTATGGGAGGCGAAAACCAGACTGGAAAGGTTCATAAAGACATTTAAGGGTAAGAAAGCATGGAGTTGAACAGACACTTTTTTTTCTAGAATTTTAGAAATAAGAAGATTTGAGATAGGACGAAGATTATTATAGTTGGTTGGGTCTGAGCCAGGTTTTTTCAGAATCGGTGAGACGGATGCTGTTTTGAAAAGTGAGGGGACAATACCAGAGGGAGAGAAGAATGAATAATGTAGTTAGAAGAGATGAGGAAGTGAACAGGTTTTGACCAGACTGTGGGGAGGGGGTCAAGAGAACAGGTTGAGGACTTGGATTTACGAATGAGATCAGAAATTTCGGAGGGGTGGGCAGTAGAAAGCAACAAAATGACTGGCTATTGGGGAGCAAAGGTGAGGGAGGCAGGGGGTCAAATTGTATTGCTGGTGAATGGAGTTGATTTTTTCATTAAAAAAGACAACCAGTGATTACAAGTTTCAACTGAGTACATGTGAGAAGGCAGAGATCAGGGGGATTAAAGGTTTTATGGATTATTGAAAAGAGAGACCTGGAGTTTCCTTCGTTGGAGCATGGGTCAGAATAGAAGATTGATTTAGTTACGGCTAGTATTTGAGTAAGAAGAAGATGAGATTTATACATTTCTTTGTGAATGGAGAGACCAGTTTTTTTATAGAGGCGTTCAAGTTGGCGACCCTTGGCTTTCATGAGCGAGAGCTCAGTGAAAACCAAGGGGCAGAGCGGGAAAAGGACACAGCACGGTTTTGAAGGGGCAAGGAAGTTGAAATATTGCAAAGTCCAGAATTATAATGGGTGACAGGTGTTCTGGAGAGGAAAAATCAGGAATAGGCAATTGTCAATGTGGGAGGATAGGATGTCTGTATTTTTTTTTTGATATTACAAAGAGATCTGGCGACTGGCTGTACAGAGAGAGACAAGAGATATTGAAGGACAAAAGAATGATCCGAATGTGAACATCATCAGCAAAACAGTTGGAGGGTTAAGCCAGAGCAGCAGATTAAATCCAGTAATGCCTTTTATGTGTGTGGGGAAGTCAACATACTGATGGAATCCAGAACTGTCAAGACAGGAAGTAAAGTCTTTGGTGAGTGGGAGTTTATATTGTCAATGGTAATATTAAAATCACCAAGGGAATGACATTAGGAGAGAGAGTAGAGAGTGGTAAGTAGTATGGAGAATTCGTTTAAAAGTCGCTGTGGTGTTTGGGGGGGCGGTAGACTGTGGCAATAACTGTGGGAGTAGGACCAAGCAATTTAAAAACAAAAGCATTCCATAGAGCGGAAAACTGGAGTGGAACTGGCAACTCTTCCACTTCTCGCGATAGACAGCGCGAGACCTCCCCCGCGGCCAGAGCCACGAGGATGAGAATGATAAACAACCCAGGTGGAGTGGAGGCGTTGACTAGAGAATCGCTGGTGTTGCCAGGTCTCCGTGAGACAGAGGAATGCCAGCTTACGGTCAGTGAGGGATCCTGGATGAGCTGACCCTTGTTTGTGAGAGAGCGACATTCAGAGACCAAGTTGACAGCAGAGGTGTTGAAGCCGGGGGCGGGGCTTGCTACCCAGCCAGTTACAAGCGAACCGCGGTCAGCGGCCCGAAGAGCATCGGCGGGAACGGCGAGAAGTGGACCAGAATGATGTTATTGGATTGGAGTCGTCAAGTGGAAATTCCGGCGAGATCCCGTGGATGTATCTCCGCGGGGAAGGAGCGCGATCTCAGGTGTGTAGCTGAAGATCTAGCGGGGGAGGCACAGACAGAAGCCCGCGGAGCAGGAGGAGATCAGCCCTGATACTGGTACTGGTCCAGCCTGCCCCAGTTTGATGTACAATTGAAAGGAGTCCGAGAGGAAAACCAAGTGTAACACTTGGAAGCCCACATAATGAACGGAAGCGGGGAGCGGAGAGCAGCGGCTGCAAAACGCGCCAGCGTCCACTTCCGATGTGAATTGTCAATTGAATATTGAATTGAAGACATGATAATTGAAATGGAATTGAGAGATCAGTGAAGAATCACACCTTTAGTTTCTATGCAACACTACAGTATAACCAATTACAGGACTATTTATATACACTACATACATATGATGTAGTTGCAATGGGCTGGCAACACAGTGAAGCAATTGCTAATTCAGCTCCTAAGTTTAATACCCCATAATACATCTGTTGACTGAGGTACTTCTATGCCTTGTAATTTCTGCTGACCCTGCTTGCCCTGACTGTGCTGGTAGCTGCAGAGTAAGATACAGCAGATGTAAAGCCCTCTGTGGTACCCAATACATGTCGACCATATATCAATAATAGCATGTGCAAAAGGAGTTTGCAGTGGAAGTGTAAAAACATGACTGAGAATCACATCTTAAGATCTAAAATCCTAAACATGGACCTCGAAACATCAAATGACAAATGCCACAATGTGTCAGAACAGAAAACAATGCTTTCCATTTTCCTAACTCTTTAACAAGATCTCAGTATTTACTGTATTATCTCTTCAATGCTTTGCTTGCAAATGGCGTTAAAAAAAAATACATTTATATACAATATTATATAATTCTTTAGCTCGTTTAAACTGGCAAAAAGTCAACGCTGAAGCACTGTTGAAGAGCTCAGTTACGTGTGCTTAACTAAAACCTGGATATATTTTGTCAATGGTGTAAAGCCTACACACAAAAACATTTTTAGATTCCAAGCATTTCAAGAAGCCTACCTCGTTCTCCATGAACCCTCTCACTAGAAAAGTTGCCTGCTCGGATGCCGCTACGTTCCGACTATCAACACTAGTCACCTGTTGCCTCCACTCACACACAGTGACAGCTGCCAACTGGTGACAGACACACAGGATCAATCAGCCTAAGTGTGTATGTGAAGGGTGTGACCCCGTCACAGAGGAAGGGAAGTGTCTGTCTCTGTGCTCAGGCACAAGAACAGGAAGGGGACTCACCACAACTTCCTGTGATGACATGTGCATTCATGCTTTGAATATTAAAAACCCTAAAAAAACTTCTTGTGTTGTTTTGAAAACTGCTTCACAAATATTGAATAAAGACAACAAAAAATCACTTACTCCAGATCTTCATACTTGACTCAGGACTCAGCTCTGTAACTGAAGGTCCATACACATGTCGCTGCTAAACCCAAGAAATAAAAGACCTTGTGTATTCTATAATGCTAACCACAGATTGCAAACTTGCAATGCCGTTTACACTGCAGATTCAATAAGGCCACAAGTGCAGACAATTTGGTGTAGTTCAAGACAAGTTGATTAACCTCTTAACGCACCCACAACAAATGTAGCAAAGCTTTAGAAAGGTGTAGTTGATTCTTACACTGTAACCATAATTTGGTTCCAGCTGACATTTGATCGCAGACTTTAGACTTCATAGGACATTACAACTTACAACCAGTGCATTATTTAACAGTACTCAGCTTGTGAAGACAAGTGCATTAACATTTTATGGCTTGTTCTTGTGAAATGTGAAACGAGAGCTAGCGTAGTTGACCCCAGCAAAAGCCCCTGAGAGAAACAAGGTTTTTTTTGGTGAACGTCTGTTTACAAAGAAACATGACGACGATGTGGCTTCTTTGTGCCGTGATGGCCTAGGTGCGGGTGGACTTTTTTTTCTCATAACTAAGAACGCAGGAAAACGGTTTTCATCTGTCAGAGTAGGCTAATCCTATTTGTTCTAAGCTGTAACACTTACATTAAACTTTTTTTATTTGTTAGTGTTTTTAAAACATTACCACTCCAGGTGTACTAAAAACAAGCTAATAGAATGTATGTGGGAGTCAAACTGTCAGATCCCTTTACTTTCCCAGATACCTTTGACAGTTTCCAGATTGTAAATGAGTTAATATAAATTAGTTAGCAAAGAAAAGTAACACTGACTCTATCATGTCATTATATGAAGGGGCCTGAGCTTTCACTTGAACCTATGTAATATATACATACAGTGTATTAAAAATACATATGGGATAAAGGCTGTTCATTATCACCACCAAGTGGCATATACATGAACTGTATGCATCGGGGACACTCATCCCAAAAACTAAAGATCATCAACCCTAACCATAGATGCTAAACCTAGGTCATAACCTGTTTCATGAAGTTGAAAACTGTCATTTGTACTGAGAATAAAAGTAAAAAATAAATATTTATTCCCACCTTTGCCAGAAAGCTACAATACTGCTTGGCAGGTGATTCAATGTATTGACTAAGAATCTGTTTTCTGGCCGCCATGTATCATTAGTAATATGGTATGGTGAGCGGAAGTTTTAAAGTTATGCCAAAATAAACTATGATCCGAGTTCAGGTTAGTTAACATCGCTGACAAAAACATTTCCTTGCCACAACAAACCCTCTGAACACCAGGATATCACTTCATTTCCGACCAAATTTCCCTTCACATCAAGAGGAGGTGGAATTAAATGGGAAGTAACATTAAGTAGTGAAGTAACAAAGACCAGCACAATCACAGCAAAGATGCAAACCTAAGACACTTTGTTTGTCATCACACTGCTAAGGTTGTGAGAGCTTGTCATGTCATATCCTGCCTAAATGTGGTGGTCCTGTCCTTTAGTTTTCTCCTGTGGAAACCAGAACAGAGGGAAAATGTCCCTTGCGTCGGTTTTAAGACATGATAGAGAAAAGTGTCTGAACATTTGGATCTGTCTCCATATCAAACGGGATCATTAGGTCGCATGTGTTTCTACTGTATGTGCGAGAAAGAGCAGGTTGGCACAACCAAAGATTCCCTTTAGCATGACTGATACTGACAACCACTGCCTCTGACAGCTGCTGTTGAGCACACAGATCTTTCATGACCGACGCCTACACATAACTGTAACAATGAGGATTGTTACTCTGGAAAGACTGGTTGTGCTTTCATTAACTTTTTGAAAATACTGTCACCCCTGTACTGCAAAAAAAAAATTGTGCTTCACAATTAATGGCTATTTATTGAAATCCTAATATGGATTAGTGTAGTATCAAGATTATGGGGGGGGGGGGGGGGCAATATTTGTCAAAGGCTAAATGTGTCTTAAATAATAAATGTTGGTGCTGTAGGATGTCCCAGCCTACATATCATATTCTATAGAATAAAGAAAAAAAAGTCTTTAGTCAGTACAGACCATCGAAAAAAAAAAAAAAATCACACCATGATCATTTAAAAAAAAAAGATCACTCCCTCCAATACCGTGAATCCTATCGCAACTGCAATATCTGTCAAAATAATCGCAATTAGATATTTTCCCCATAAGATGCAGTCCTATTCAAAATTCCGCGACAGATAAATCATTAGCCTAATTAATCTAATTAACACAACAATTTAATTGTTTTCATTTTTACATTGATCCCCTATGGGGAAATTACAATTTACACTCTGTTGTTTTAACGCACTACACAACAACGGCCGATGTTTTCCTTTTAAATAAGATATATTAAACTTATCACAACAATCACACTCCTGTACTACAAAACGAAGGAATGAAGGCAAAGAGTGTTGAAGTTGATATTAAGAGAACTAACGTTATGAACAGTATAAACATCCTGCAGATCATGGTAATCCTGAATTAGAGAATAACGTTTAAAACGTGGCTAGCTAACTTGTAACACTTAATTTGCTATAGGATAAATCTGTTGCGCCTTACTTAACTTTACCCTTATTTGATATCCATGTGGCAAGTTACTCTTTTCTCACATTTAAAGTAATGCCAACCGGGTCACTGAAAAGTCAGTAAATATGTTGGTGTGTTGACTGCTTTACCCTGGCCGCTGATATTTAACGTAACTTGTTATTTGGCTACCCTGGTCTGACTAGATAGCTATTACGTTAGCATGCTAGCTAACACTAGTCAACTTGCAGTAAAAAGTAATTTTAGCTAACGTTATGTCAATTGCCCCACTTACCTTTTTCACTTTTTTCACATCATCCTCCATTTCTATGTAAATGTCTTTTCCTTCATATTCAGTTCAACGTTGAGATCCAGGTGAGACAAGACATAACTAGCTAGCTACCGAAGCTTTTAACCAACACTCATCTGAAAGTAGTTAGCTTGCTAGCCTAGCTTAGCTTAGCATAGCATTGGTAAAGTGATGCCCGAAATTGAGCTGATAGCAAAACGCCATCCTGATTTTTGCCTTATTCCACAACCACTAGAAAAAAAGCCGGCGTGTCACCAGTGTGGAAACGGTATGCGTCAGTGCAGCAAACACAACTAAAGAAATAGTCTGTTAAGAAGACAAACTCGGATAAAACTGGCAAAACTTTTCAATCGGGCCGCCATTTTGGGCGTTGAACTGTGGTCTTCGGTCCAGCATGCTTTGCACAAACCAAAACAGTTGCTGATTAACAACGATAACACCGCGAGCGGCTTAAACATTATGCAGTGACAGAGAATTATAACCAATAATGCAAACAAGGGTTGACTTTTGCTAAGGTGACTGTAAAGAGCCATACACGCCTTTTCGTTGTTTCATTACTTATATTTATTTATTTTGTTTTGTTGTCTTCTTGCTTTGGACTCCCCCTATAATTTTCTAGAAAGGATTCGAGTTTTTGACACTTCTGCACACTTTAGTAAAGCCTCAAATCTCACTTTTGTTCATCAATTAAACATGCACAGGTAAACAATAGGCTTTTTATCTTTTAGAGTAAAGATAGGCTACTTTAAGTATCAGAAAAAGCACAGGTAACTCCTTTCTGTTTAAGTGTGTAAGCCATGTTGAACTAGCAGACCTAACATGTAATGCAGCTGTTTTAAATGACTGATTTGTTCTTTTCTGCTAAGATAAGTGAATATCTTGCCCTGACACAAGTCTGTCACTCGTAACGTTTGTAAGATGATTGAGTAACAATTTATCTTTACACGCTGTTTATAGTTGCTGTGTACTATCCCTGTTTTACTAGAACAAGATTGTAGACCGAAAATCAAGACAGCAGCAGAAAGAGGCAGGTGAGACAATTGAGAAAGACAGAAACATGCATTGATACAACACTCAAAAGTTTGATTGCACTAGTACAAAACAATGCAGGGAAATGTAATAATAAATAATAAAAAATAAAAATGTTGTGGGTAGAAAATGAATATATGAAAAGCCCCTACACAGCCTTAGTCAAACCACACAGCTGTTTTTATTCATTTTGCCACACATATTTAACCATAGACAGTTAAAGAAAGTCTTTAACCTGCAGAGGTCTAATCAAACTAAATAAAAACACCTGTGTGCAGGCCTTTTAATTAGCTAAATGAAGTATTCACATGCTAAATTGCTTAATGTAAAGCATTACATTAGTACGCATGTACTGTGTGTAGGCTCACATTTACACCTTTGCAAGCCGTATATTGTTTTTGATCTGTAGAAATGGGAAACGGGCATGTAAATACAGTACTGCTATGTTGCACTTTCAAATACTATATTTATTTTCTCTTCTGGGATGAACAGTCTGATATATGAATCTACAGTAAGGCTTAACATTACATTTTCAGCATAATATTTCTCTTTTCATCTAAAAACCAAAACATACAAAAAGAACTGTAGCACCATATGTTATTAATAATATTCATATTGTTCCCATAAATAGGACATCAGTTTTGGCTTTTTTTTCTTCTTTTTTTTTTTAAAAACGGGGATTCCATGAAACAATTTACTTACATTTGATATTCAACAACAACAAAGAAATCTTTCCTTATATGTTCTCAGTTACAACATAGGTTGTCTGAGTACACTTTCATAAAGATGCTACAGATTGTAGCGAATTTGCTTACTGACATTATGCCAACTTTTGGAATACCCCGGGTAAATCATGTAGTCTAGGGAGTATCCTGATAGATTTGTGAAATACACCAACAAGCTAACACAATCTAGAAATGATTGAATATAAACAAAACAATATTTCCCAACACCTTCGATAACAATTTCAAAAATCAGCAGCAATTAATATGACAACCATAGTCGCTTCATTGGAATATCAAATCCATTTTAAAAACAAAATATTACAGCCAATTCTACAATAACAACAAAAATAGATACACACAGATTTAGGACATATAGATGACAGGAATTTACAACACAGCAATCACATTCTATTTGATTTTTTTCCTCCAAATTCCATTAGCAATAGTACATTTGTGCTCCTGTGCGTTTGCCAAAGTGATGCATTTTATCATCTGCCAGTTTCAGTCTCTCAGAGAAAAAGAAAGAAAAAAATCCTAGTGCAGATAGAATCATAGTCAAATTAAAACATACAGTATGCTGAAACCAGTATATTAAAGTATATATAAACAGAGTAAATGTTGTTTTTTGTGCAGGTTGGAAAATCAAAATGGCACCATTGAGAGTTTAGTTCTGCTGTAAACTGTGTGGATTTGAGGTGCTAGCTCTAGAGCATTTTGAGACTGCAAGTTTGCGGGGCGCAGGCCCTCTCAGTCAACCGTAAGGCTGCTATCAGAAAGCTAAAAAGTGGACTGCAGTCCACAGTGGTAGCACCTTTTAAATTCAGCACCAGGTTATTAACAGAAATCAAAGAAGGATCAAAAGTAAAAGAACAAAATGCACCGTTTTATCATCTGAACATACTGCTCCAGTGGTCAAACAGATGGTCATGACACAAAGGTACAGACTTAAACCAAGTCAAACACTACAGTGACCTGCTGCTACACATTAATGCAGAAATCAGAGGGTTTGTTGTGCAGTCGAGAGCACTTACATGCTAAATGTTGAGGGTCACCTCACAATGACTTCTAAAGGCATGCTGGGAGGTGGTTGGAAAACCAGGAAATGAGGTTATTTAAAAGTGAATCAGTGATCGGGCCTGTTTCATCATTCCATTGTAAGAATATGCAACATGAGTGATTTTTTTTTGCGCATTTTGTCATCATTGACTTCCTCTATGTTTTACTCCAACTGCAGGCGTTATTATTTTGGCGAGACAATGTTTTTTTTTCTTCACACGAGACAAAAGACACAAAGTTTACGTCTTGGCACTACAAATCATTCATCATTGCAAGACAGAAGAAGATGTAAAGGCATAGACAGAAAGTACAAAACAATCATTGACCAAATCGCTTGGTATCGTGGCTGGCATTTGTTAAGACTATCCATCAAACAGTCCAAAACTAATGCTTTTGAGCCCAGTCCAAACTGCTAATTTGTAACTTGCTGAATCAACTGGGGCTGTTGTGTAATCAGCTTGCTCAAGTGTAATAACTATAAGGAACCCTACGTTCAAGTACAGAAGATGTTCAGTATTGCCATACCTTTTCTCCTATGTCTTTGAGAGAGCCAATAACTGGGTTTCACACTGTAACCACCACTTGGTTCTGTCACATTGTGAAGTTTAATTGTAACACTGTAACTACGAAACAGTGCAGTCCTGTTGATGACAACTTGGATGAAACAGTAAATTAAATGGTGTTGTCGACTAAGGTGTGAGCTGTCAGTATTGAGAACTTGGCTTGGTCTGCTTTGCGGAGACCGACAAGAAGAATATTGTTTGGTGTTGTCATCGTCTTGGTGAATGTGCTGGCACATGAAACAAGTAAAGAAAGACGTTGGCATTGTTGTTTGCGGACCTGGCTGCCATGGCTGGATTAAAGCACCCAAAGTGAAAAGGCTCAACAAGGACTGAGAAGAACAAGCTTGTTGTTCAAAGGTTCTTGCTGTGTGTTGTGGCTGTCGAGGGATTTGGAACTGGGCAGGTAACCTGACAGAAACAAATCTCTGTAGGGGATTTTCTTTGATTATAGTATAAAGTGTGGCAGCCTAACTACAACACTGTAGAGTAACGGCTTTTACTTGCACTCTTGTGTACTTTAGCTCTTGAAACCCGTGTATAATTTTAAGGAAAAATCAAAACCCATTTATTAACTAGCTTTTAGCTAATCCTTTTTACTAGATACAGAATATGGTAAAACTATAATGGTTCTGTAGCAATATGTAAAATATACTGCATATTTCATGAAAAATTCAGACTTGTAGACTCTTTGCACTGTAAAATTAAAATCAATGAGTGTAACTAACCGCCATTACTATTCTAATGAAACAGTTAAGCAAGCATAAATACTCTGCGTTTTATGCAGCCAAAATGCAGCGCAGTTATACACAATGATGCCATATAATACCGTTGTCACACACAGACACAGACACACACACACACACACACACACAAATGAATGAATCACAGTGTATTTGCACCTGATTTGGACATGTGTCCACGTCTCAAAAAGGTCAGCAGTGTTTAGAAAGGATGCACCATATGCCAGGCAGCCAACTACCACAAAAACGTATAATATTCCCAAGAAAACAAACATGCAAATCATAATTTAGTGATACAATCCCAGCCGAGGAGTGGTCCAGGATGCAATGTGTTAAGGAAAAAATGGAGACCCTTGAGGACATGCCTGGGGATGTGAACTGCATTGAGATACCCCTGAGTCAGCTGGTTCAGTGGTCTTGTTTGTTGGTCCTGAGGAACCCCTTTATTGGCTGTTTTGCTTAGTTTATTTTTTTTTAGTTTGACAATACCTATTATTCATTAATTGACTAACTATTAACATGGCTGTTCATTCACTACAACAGAGAGGAACTACTCTGGCTACTATGGTAAACAATGAACAAGTTGGTTGTTTGCATACTCATGTACATCTATACACATGATGTGATGGTTGTTTTCTCCACCCTAGCTGACCCAACAGTTCTCAATTACTCAGGGCTGAACATCGCTTTTAAGCTGAAGGGTGGAAGACCCTGGATGTTGAAGCTCTTGGTTATGGCAGTGTACCTCATTGCATGTTCTCATGTCAGGATCTCCAGTTGTTCAGCCTCAAACCCCATTGTTCAGTTACCAGAGAGTGTGAGTGTTTCACGGGGAGTGCACCAAGGCCCAGCACCGAAGAGATGGGGAAGAGGGTGGAGCAGCAACCGAGGATGGAGCCGAACAATCGGCGAGAGAACAGAACTGTGAGAAAGGGCTGAGAAGACACACAAGACAAGTATGCGAACACACCACCACCACACAAGAAAAAATTGGATCCCCTAATACATGCTGTAGGTTGAACAGTATGTGCTAAGAAGTTAACACTCTTTCCCACACAAGCATACAAGGAATCATACACATATGCTCCAGTCAAGCCCTTTATCACAATCTGTCCTCGTGTTCTTTTCCACCCCTGGCAAAAAAAAACCCTCTTACCTTTGACCTGGACTTACATGGCATCTGCCTTTTACAGTACGATGTTAGCAGGCGCATGTGGCCACAGCTAGGCAGAAAGCCAGTGAGCCAGGAGAAAGAAATCTCTGTTTTGTGTAGGGCTCTTGGGCACCCCTTGTTGGGTGCATTTGTATTAATGCCTCATACTAAAGTCATGCCAGACACTGCAATGTAAAAAAACACACATTATATATTCGGATGAATCATTGAGTAAGTACATAAACTTGGAGTATGAAATGCATTCATTTTCCCTTTGAATTGTTCCGTAGCCCTTTCTGGAAATGTAAGTCAAGTGACTTAGAGGGCATGTTTTTGAAATTTGATTTCATTTTTGTCATGAGTGAATACAGAGGTATCCGTAATGGAGAGCTCCTGCACGTAGATCTGGGAGATGTTTATCTGGCCTATAGATGGCACACGTTTTGCAAGGACTAATTCTACTGGTTCAAGGGGGCAGATAACTTGGAAAGACAGTACTGTTAGATGTGATTTGGCTTTGTTTCAACTGCGCTAGCTGGTGCCCGAACAGTATAACCTCTAGGAGGGCACACTGATGTTGAGGAGAATAACTTTTAACACTGCACTGAACACATTTTTAGCTATGTAAAAAAGTGTGTGGTCTGGCAAAATATAGTTATGTCAATGACTATAAATGTGGACACAAATACGCACTGAAGTATAATAGCATAGAAATATTTTCTCACAACTGTTTTTTTTTTCAAGAACTTATTACAAGTCTTTGCACCCAATGAGCATATATTAATCAACCTAAAACATTTGTTGATAGGAAAACAAAACAGGGAAGTTGTATTAGGGAGTACTTTCTAGGATTCAGAAGGGAATGGTGGAGGATTCCTTGAAAGCTGTCTTTGCACTTCAAACAAAAATGTGTTAACACACATTTTTACCCTTCTACCCTTTACTTACTAGACACTTACAATCTTTTAGAAAAAGGCTTTGGAATGTATTTTTATTATAATTATCTACCCACCAATTTAGAAAATGTTGTGCTCATGTCAACTACATTCTACATTTGTTTCACTGTTGTTTTTTAACTCGGGTACTACTGCAAAAATGACCAAGTAAGATGTGCTCTTACAGCATGCCTCCACTGGAGGGCAATATGCACTGTAGAAGTTAAATGTGTGACTGGAACCGATTGAAGGTCAGTGTTCTTTTTTCTTCCATACATGATGCGATTACAATTAAGGATTTTGAACAGAAATAGTACAGCCAGGATACACTTGAGCCACGTAAGCTCACAGAGGGAAAATCCATTTTTGAAATGCTTCTCTAAGACACATCTTTGATTGTGTCCTTTCTGCAATGTACAGTATTGTGATGGACATTTTAGTGCTTTTTAATTCATGGGCTAAGGACTTGGTAAACATTATCATACATTTCAATAATTGACATATACAATGGCAGTAAATGTTGGGATGTGCAAAGACCTGCCCCCTCTGGGACTCTCCTCCATCATTCCCATCAGGCTTTGCGCCGGTCCCATGTCACAGGGACATACAATATGCCCTTCACAAGTATTCACAGGTTTAATCACCAATACAATATAATGCATTAAACACATTTCATAATGAAACATTCATATGTTATCTACACACTCATACAGAACCTTCCTCTATCAATGTAGAGGGATTTATATGGTACTTCTGTATACTGTATATCACATCAGATACTGTAGGTTCAAAATTCTCTCTCTCTGTAAGGTATGCTTTTTTCCAAAAATAAATCATGACTGCGTGTTTAGACTGTTGTGACAGATTTTCCTTTGACTAACACAGCTCCTGCAGGGAAATTGAATGATCAGAGAGGAGAGAAGGAGAGAGCTGAGATAATATTTGGAGAGGAGGAAGAGCAGTATGAAAGAAAGGAAAGGCATGTGCATCATATTGTGTGAGAGGAGGTGACAGAGTTGAGGGAGGAGATGCCTTCAGAGGGAGGATTCGTACTGCAGGAGTTCATAAAGAAGCGGACCATCCCTATACCTGATGCCCACCGCGTTTGGGCTAATGTACTGCAGCACATTTATGGTCCTACGCAGGCGCCGATCCACAAAGTGTGCATCCCAGGCTGGGTAGCGTTTTCTGGGCATGTCTATTTTGATGAAAGGACCCTCAGGCCGGATTGGCCTGCCAGCTGCATCCACAGGCTCTGTGGACCTCACCTGGAAAACCGGAAGGCAGGTGTCTGTGGCTGTTTCATCTGACTCTTCGTGTTCCCCTGCCAGACCCCGTGTGGGGGTGGCCTGAGAGCCACGGGGGCCCGGTGTAGGAGCCATGGGCTCGGCCTCGGGGGGTAATGGAAGGCCCCACAGAAGCTCAGCACAGCAGGAGCTGGCCAGCACCCTCAGCCGGGGGCCCATGGGGTGTAGAACCCCGTAATAGAGAACCATACAGGCCACACCTGAGGCAAAGCACAGGAAGACGCCACAGAGGGCAAAAGAGGCATAGGCGTCAGTGGTGACTGGGTCACGATACGCATACCAAAGGAGGCTGAGGATGGCATTCTCGAACAGTACTACTGTGTAATAGGCCACCATTCTGTACCGCGCCCGGCCTGCACGAACATTGAACCAACAGAAGACATAGACCACGCCCACCACCATGTTGAACAGTACCTCCTCCCACTTTGACATGCAGAAGTCGGTGCCGCCATGGATGACCCAGAAAGCCATGGCACACCAATGGAGCACCACAAAAATGCCAAAGTAGATGTGGAAAACCGAGGCAAATAGAGCAAGGGAGAGCACCCGTGAGGAGATGGTAAAAAGGCGCCAGAACAGATGCACTAGGGCACCTCGATAACTCATACTCTTCTTGTCGTCACGTGAATCACGCAGGAGTTTGTGGTAAGACGCTAGCACCCAGGCCAGGGACAGGAGGGAGGACATGGCAGAAACACCTGGGAATATAGACAGGGAGGGAAAGAATAAAAGAAGAATGAGTGAGACTGACAGATGCTGTGAGATGGTTCTAAAAAGAAATAGACAGACATATCCAGTTTAATTTTAAGCATACAGCATAACCCAAAGAATTATAGTTGAATCTTGACTTGGTGGCTATTCCACTTACTGTATACAGTACCTTTTATTTCAGCCACAGCAATCTATCACCTTTTGGAAAGCCATATTATTACCAAGATCATCATAGGTCTCTCAGTCAACACAGTCTCCATTTAAGACACTATTTCAGTTTCCTTTAGACTTGTGTAATAGAAGAGACAGCAGATATGTCATAGCAGTAACCTGCTGCATGAAAAATGATAGAGGATTATCTGCAGAGCAGCAACATGGTGCCTCTCAGAAAATGTATTGATGGCATTTCTATAGACACCCAGACAGGGAAGGGTATCGCTTGTTATGATTGCATTGCCTTCCTTGGGGAGCTGTATTGCGCTAGCAAACTGGAATTGTAAAAATGGTTTCAATAACAAGACTGATGAATGTTGGAAATAAGATCCACTGGTGGAAAATATTGCACACTTTAAATAAAGCGATATGTGAACTTCAGAGAAACAGCATCTCAGCATCATGCAAAAGTATGACAGTGCAAAAAAGAAGAATGTGAGAGATGTCTTGTACTACACACAAACAAAATAAGAGTAGTGCTGCTCGTATAGAGCCGTAGGAAAGCCCTTACACTGCAGCCACTCAGCCTTGTTGCTCTGGATCATGATGCAGAGCTGCAGCACCAGCTGAGGGGCGCTTTCTAAGAAGGTCTCTAGCAGTCGCAGCATGTTGACATCGGCATACTCATACATCATAGCCCAGTAAAAACGCCGCTGGTTCTCCTTCTGACGGTGACTTTGTATACCGAGGTACATGGTGCGGATGTACCTGTAGCGAGAGAAAGAACAGACAGTTAGACAATCCATTAATTATTTCACTGTATTGACCCTAAAGGCACAAGGACACTCGTTGGCATCAATATTACATCTTTGCTACCCAAATAAAATGCATGACTTCACGGTTCAGCACACCTGCACATTGAGTTTGGACAACACTAGAGGGCATACTTAGCCGCACTTTTTAATACACAGTAAAATATAGCGCTCTGCATTCAGGATAAGTTTAACTGTTAAGATTTTTGCAGATGAATAAAGTTGAGTTTTAATGAATTAAACACTTAAAGAATTTGACAAAAACTAAAACGTGTGGACAGATTGCCACATAAACTTTTGTGAACACAAACACCTCGCAGGAAGATGTAGTGATAAAACGGAACAAATAAAAAAAAAACACCAGTGTAAGTATGACTGAGAAAAAAATAAGAAGCTGGAAGAAAAATTGTCCTAAAGAAAAGTCCTTACAGAAAACTTCACCTCTTCTCTTGCCCATCATTCTACAAAGTACATCCAACTAGATCTATTTTGCCTAGGCACCAAGTAACTACTTGATAACTTTTAGCAGCTTTACTACACAGTTTGACTACGTTGTGTAAAGCAGCATTGGCGAAATGAAAAACATTTTTCAAGAGACAATTGTCTCTCTGGCCTCTGAAGGTGGTTATCTAAGTTGTTTTAGTGTGTACAGTATATATAATAAGCATGGCAATGATCATATTCTTAAGTGCACCACATGAGCCATATTGTCAGCTGGACTGGCTATTTTCATGACTTATGGGGTTTCATAACACTGAAGCGAGTTTGGTTAAGCCAGGGAGACAGTAGGCAATGCAGCTGAGAAGTGGCAGCTAATTGAATCAAGCTCCTGTTGCCTTCAAAGCTGTACCACTGCTTTGATGGCGTTGTGTACTGCTGGGCAAAAATGTAACATACCCGGGGCTGTGATATAGCTAATTAAGATCATAATCTTCTTTGAACATGAATTTCGAAAAAGTAACTGCAGTCTGAGCGACAATCTCCTGTGCACATAACCAATTAACACGCACAGTAGAAGATAATTTTATGAATAAAACATTTAGCGGACAGGAACAAGACAAGGCAAACTTAAAAAATGCACGGTAAAAAAAAACATCAACTCATCAAAAACAATAAAATCTGTCCAACAAAAACAAGGAAAACTGCAGTCTGGCTTTTATTCGCTCCAATCACAACTTTAACTCTTCAAACATGTTAACCCTGAGAGAAAATCACTGACACTAGTATGCCAGTTATAGTGGTTTATAATTATCTTTACACTGGATTTAGCCCTTGCAGAAAATATGTGGTAGCTGCAGGGCGTATTTGCCTGAGCTGGCAAAGTGGCCAAATAAATCCAGCACTTGATGCGAAGGCAGTCAACCGAGGACAAAAGTGTAGCAATGACAGAAATACACTAGACATTAGCACTCCCCAAAACAAATGGAGAGACAATGGATCTAAATTCAGTTCCTTTAAGTACAAATTCACTGCAGCAGAGCAAACAAAACCAGAAAATGCTTATGAGTGGTTTTCAACATAATTAGCTTCTGCATTAGCTATTGGGGAAGAGATTAGTGTTCAATTTGAATTGAGGTTGAGAGCAGTGCACTGTAAAGAATGCATCGTCTAGTAGGGTCTGATTGCTTTTGGTTATTGTTCTGGCTAAGATTTAAGCATTAACCACTTCCTACAATAGAACTCCATAGACATTCAGCTTAATGTGATAATGGGATCGTGAAATACATCTGGTACTGCATGTGGAGAGCCTGACAGAGAATTGCTTCTCACTTTTTTGGTTTACTTGTGCTCACAAAATAGTGAATGATCTCAACATACACTTTGTTTTCCTGGGATCAGAAAACAATTATCTTACAACCACAAGAAAAAGCATACATTATTTTGATATGACACGTGCTCTGAACTCAAGAAAATGGATTCAAGGTTGTTTTTGCAGAATTTTGCAGAGGACTTCTATTGTGATCACTAAATAATGATTTCATGGCCAAAGAAAACCTGTATGTTCTAATGAGAGATCACACAAAACGTTGTGACAATGTGACACCGGATTGGTCTTTTTTTTTTTTTTTGGGCCCACAACAAAGCTCCCTCTCCTTTTCTGATAAAAAGTTGTCAAACCTTTATGTGGTCCATGTAGTCAGTCAGTCAATTAGCTAACCTGGAAAGACAGCCAGAGTCCCCCCCCCCCCCAAGGTGTGAAAGAAACTGGAGAAATGGAACAAAAATGTCCGCACACAGCAACTGTTGCCACAACATCAGCTGTAGATGTGGCTGACAAATATGCAGTCAATCATTCTAGCCAAAATTCACAAACATATTGTACACAGTTATAATCCACGCTTTACTGTAACGAAACATTACAAAATATCTGTTCTAGCATCCCCTACCCACTGAGCCAAAGCTGCTAATGCATGGTGTAATTAAAAACAGAGAAAGGGAATTTAGGAGCGCAGGGATGGTGGTCTTTCTCAGGACAGTGGACAAGGGGGAATAAGAGAGGGGTGGGAAAATGGACAAAAGTTTTTTGGGATCAATAGCTCTGGGCTGTAAGAGGCACTATTATATCCAGAGGAAAAGGCTGGCATTCCATGACATTTTCAGCTGCACTGGTAAATGTCAGATGGAGCAAGTCAACCCCTCTCTCTCACTAATGACATGCCACAGAGACCTACACAGGCCTTTTGTCTCCATCCCCCAATTTCCATTAGTCTGTGTGTTCCACTGATATGTCTCACTGGTCTGTAGTGCCTCCGTCAGGAACAGTAATCTTCAAGAAAAAACATGTCTCTACAGCCATGTTAGCAGCTCTGGGAGGCTGTACTGGGCCACAGCGGGGCTTAGAGCTAAATCCTAATGGCAGCCTGCTATATTGCTCACAATGGCAAAGCTAACATGTTTAACAGGTGTAAAGTACAGCCAAGGCTGATATGTCATTAGTTTTGCAGGTATTTAGTTATAAACTGAAGTATTGGACAAATTAAAATTTGCGATAGATGAAAAGTTAAATTAAAGTTAAATTCATCACGTAGCCTACATAATTTCCTTGGCATGAATCCAACAGTTGTTGAGACATCTAACTTAGAACCACAAATGCAAAAGTCATAGTGGTACAAAAGTAAAAGTTGTAGGATCACCAAAGTCATTCGGATGACCATTGATGTTTGTACAGAATGTTGCACCATCCATCCAGTAGATATATGTAGATTGAGATGAGCCATGGCTAAATGAAATGTAATCATTGTGGCCAATATAACAAGGTACAGATATCTGGTTTGATATTTCCTCACCACCGGCTTAGGATCTGCAGTATCTCATTTGTCTTTTGTTTAGCATCATACTATGGTCTATCATTGATTTTGAACTGTATGTGTAAGAATTCACACTTCAAGCACAAAAAAGTAAATGAGAATTCTTACTGTGCACATTTACATCCACAACTTTCCTCTCTGATAGTAAAATGTATTAGTTCATATTCACTTGGTTTCAGCTAAAAAAAAAAACTTGTACAGGTGAACACTTTGGGATTCACGGCTGTCAGAAAAATCAGAACTCACTCCATTACGTCTTCAACACACACATAGTGCATGCCGTTGCAAGAATCTCTGACACATCCACCGATTGTGATGCACACTGTTAACACTCCCACTGTGGCTTTTAAAAATAGGAACACATAAACACACACACACACACATATGCACAAACATATTTGTCAGCGCTGTAGGTAATAGGGGATTTCCTTTCTGTTCCAGACACATTTATTAGATGGATCCCTCTCTCTCTTCCTCCCCTCGCCTCCCACCCTTGAGACACTTAGGCTGCAGCCCACTTCTTGATGCCCACCCCACTTCCCTTTTAGCTCCATAGCTCCTCTACAGGGCTCCTCATGAATTATTTGTGGCGAGATCATAGCGATTGTTCATGGCTCGTTTAGCAGCGTACGCATGGCCTAACAGCTAGACGCTGTGCCCGGGTCATGTTCCAAGCTCAGCGCTCTGCCATTGCTGTCGAAACACAGGCAATCATTACCCCCCCCCCCCCCCCCCCCCCCCCCCCCCCTTCCATCACACACACACACACACACACACACACACACACACACATACACACACACACACACCATCTTCAAAAAGTTTTTCCTGCATCTGTAATTGACGATCCAAAGGCAGACGTTGCTGCAAGATACATAAAACTGTAATTACCATAGACAATTAAAAAAATGGACTAACAGACCCCGTTGTTCTGGATGGAGACCAGTGAAGGATATTAGAAGCACTTTTCCGATGATGGCTGAGCGTTACTGCGCTTCTCCAACTGAGCTTGATGACTTAGATGTAACGAGAGCAACCTGTCTGAAAGTTGAAAGTCTTCTGGTAGATGTGCCAAGAGAAATCTCACTCATTCCCAATCAGCAGAGACGGAGAGCGTATGGGTACATGTTACGAGAAAACATAGGCACAAGCTAATTACTGCTAACTAACATGCCAGTTAACATTAGTAATTAAACCTAAACAGCTAATGGAAGTCCAAACTATCTGTGAGCTTCTCCTGTGGTAATGGCAATTCTTTTACTGTGCAACAGCAAGTCGCGTAGTTATGACACAATAGTTAGCCTATTAGTTAGCCTAAAAAAAACGTTGGCGCCATAACGTGAGCTACAAGGTACTGGAGCTTTTTCTACAATGTTGTGTTTCTTTAGAAATAAGCAATGGACAAATAGAGTCTTTAAACGCTTCAGATGTAAAGTTATTTGCTGTCAAAGCGACGTCAAAATGAATGGCAGTCTGTGGTATGCTAACAGCAGGTAATGGCTTGCTAACATCAAAATGGCGCCATAGGGAGCTTCGCTTAGAGAGGAGGTAATTACAAGGGTTGCATGACAAGACATTTGGAGATCTGAAAATGAGCCAATGAGGGACAGGTGGAAACACACACACACACACACACACACACACACACGCACACACCATGTGGACGACTTGGCCATGTTGTCCCTCCCTCGTCCCAAAGAAATTTGACCGATGACTCATCCAAACACCCTTACACTAATCCCTTGGGTGGGTGGTTAGAAGTATCTCTCTCACACACACAAAAATACAAACCTAGCCAAGTTTAACAGCATCTGTTTTCTAAGTCATGCTAGTGGGAATGCTAAGCAGCTCAGACTGCATGCATATCTTGTCATAAGCTGATTCATAAGATCACACGTACCATTAGAGCAGCATGAAGCAGAGCTTACGCATCGTCTGTTAACAGGTGGAAGCCAGCAGACTGCACGAGGGACACGTAACATACACATGGCCTGAGGGTTTATGAAAAAGTGTGTAAGGTGCAGGCAATGCCAGCTGCAATGAGTCACACCCTGAGTCACTCCGACGGGCCGCACATTGACTCTCAATAAGGTTTAAACCTCCTTTATCAGGGCGATTTAAATTTCTCTCTCGCTTTAGCTTGGTATCTTTGCTTCTCTGTGTCTTTCTCTCCCTAACACCCCGCCTTGCTTCCGGGACAGAATTTAATTTCTGTGTGCGGAAATGTTTCTTCTTCTTCGATACTGATTTTTTTACTCTTAGGAAAGCGGTGGAGGGTGTGTGAGAATGGGCTAGCAGTTCCAGCAGTTACTGATTCATGGCTGTTCTGTTTTCTCTCTACATGTAGTTTGGCTCTGTCTCCACCCTTTTGGTGGACCAGTAAGATTATATCAACAATTCTGTCCATCGTGAACGCAACTTTAGAAAACACTGTCATGTTCTTTCTTTCTGTTGTCTGTTTCCATTTTTTGAAAAAAATATTGCCCTTTACTAGATACTGACATGAAAGTACAGACTCACTGCACAACTGGAGTAACAGTTACTCTGAGGACTAAAACATTGAAAAGAGTTGCAAACAATTCTAAGATGCATCACTAGAAACTCAATGTACCTGCTTGTTAATGCTTGCAACGATTAGTCAATTTATTAATAAGTTAATTGACCAAAAATCTGCAACTACTATAATGATCGATTCATTGCAAAACAAGCTTCTTACATTAGAGAATTTACTGCTTTTCCTTGTTTCACATTGTAGTAAATTGAATATTTTTGGGATTTAGGACTGTCATCGGATGTAGGAAATTGTAATGGATAATTTTCTATAGTGTTTCAGATATTTTATAGATAAAATTATTAATTGAAAAAAATATATATTGACAGATTAATCAACAATGAAAACAACCATCCTGACTGCATATTGATCTGGGAGCTCTGGTCAGAAGATTTCTCACGCCTTTTGGTCCTACCTGAGTTTCCCTTTTTACATGAAATCTCACTATTCAAATATCTCTAATCTGGTGGATTCTCCACATCCATAACTGTCTCGGATTGTAGTGTGTAACTGTTAGTGTAAAGTGCGGAAAAGTGACACGAGAAAGATCAATTTATTTCTCAATCCTCTAGGTCTGCACAGTCCCCTGCCTGTCTGAAGGAGTCAGTATGCTTTAAATGTAAGTTATCCTTCTTTTACTAGAAAATACCAGAAGTAGCAATCATACTCACTTAGAACAAAAAATGATTTATGCTAAGCCTTTGTAATCTGCATTTGTGTGAAGCAAAACATGTTGTGGCTTTGAAAGTATATATGGGAATAAATATATATTCTGTATCCTCACTGGGGGGGGTAGCAATGGGGACACACAGATTGCTGGCTATAACTAAATTAGTAGTATTTCTAGTGATTCAGATTTTTGAAAGAGAAAGTCATCTTTTCCCTCAGCCTAAGTGAGGTCAGTAGTACAGGTCAGTTATAGAAAAGCTGGTAGAGACTCAGTGTCTTGCTCAAGGACACTTCAGCAGGCCATCTCACAAATCTGCCATTATTTTGCCATTTACATGAAATGAAAGTATCACAGCTCCAGCGGGAGTTTAACAGTGATGTCAACGTTGTGTTAATCATCATTCGCAAATTTGTACAGCGCCAAAGTAAACTGTTATAGCAAACATCTCTTCAACTCAGCATCTTAACTTTTATGGGAGAGGAATAGGTTATAAAAATATAACATAGTACAACAATATTGTAATATAACTCAAATTTTTTATGTATGTAAACATTTATGTATTTCAAGACGAGGGATTGTGGCACCAACCAAAAACACTTTGTGGCTCAATGGGCTTCCCCTTTAACAGTGTGCCACAGATCCTACATCAAACATGTCTTTATCCACCTTATGGCAGTGAAGAGCCCTGGATAAAAGGATGGCTGAGTTGGGATCTGAGTCCCACAGGCAAGTTAGATACACTCACATACAAACACACAACGATCTGTGACCAGTGCCTTTGGGCAATTGCTACGCCGAGAGCTACTGGAATGTTGAATGGAGACCGGGTTGACATGATGCAAGCTGAAAGCGATGGGGAGCGGCAAGCCGAGATGAGAGATGCTGTGTCAAGTCTGCTCCACCCTGTCAGTTCTTGGAGTGTGTACTGGTTAACCACTTCCGACGTCTTGACTAAATATTATCACTGTAATTATAACACATCATGCACATACATCATTTTGTGTGGTCTATTCGAAGAACTGATTTGGTCACTTATTTTGTTGGAAATCCTCGAGGAATAATGGGCTTTTTTGAGCATGTTGCAGTAGGCAAAGCACAAGTGTAAACAATACATATTATCATGGCTGCATTCCATTTAGCTGCTTTGGTTTCAGGGCCCTGGTACTGTGTATGCTGTCTCACTCTCACACATTCATGTCTTGCTTGAATACAACAAGGCCATTGTTAATGTTATTAGTAAAACCATATTTCATGCTTGACTATAACAAGTCAAAATGTCTGCTGTGATATAGGCCTATAGAAGAAACTGAACTCATTTCAATTAATCAGAATAAGTTTTATTCAGATGAGTTTAATCTTGAAATTTAAGACAAGGCAGGCACTGTTTATGTCAAATTGTTGTTTTAAACTAATTGGGAGAAACCATTCACTTCAGCCTCCGAGTTGCGATTTTGCATCTGAGACTTGTTGAAAAGAACTACAAAAGTGTCATCAAACCTATGACAATTGCTTGCAAGCCACCATTGCTTGCAGTTACAAAATAAAAGGCAAATTTAACTGAAATTTGTGAAATCCATGAAATAATAAAATAATAAACTTTTCTCATTACAAACAATAACAGAAGATGAGAATCCTTTCTAAATCGTCTTAGCTATCGATGGCTGATTGATTGCTAACGTTAGCTCAAAACACCATTCACCTGATAACCATTGTTGTGTTTGATTGCTAACTTGTAGCCAGCAAATTTTTTTTTATCCTGTTTGAATTGAGCCATGGATGATCACAAATATGATGTTTGTCAATTCAAAAGATAATTTTTCAACCGAAGAATGTCTCAGTTAGCCGTAGATTTGTAACATGACCACTTGTTTTGTGCAAAACCGCTCCTTGAACTTGGCTACATCTCTCGTCTCACACAATTTACGTCACCTAGCTTGATGATCAACTTGCTCGCTAGCTAGCTAGCTTAGCTCTGTTCCACAAAACATGTAATGCTATCTTACCTGATGTGTTTTATCTAGTGAAGTGTTTTTAGCAGATAACCAAAAGAACAAGCACGATCTCACGCTGGTACGATACACACAGACATCGTAGCTTCAGCAAGACGTCATCCATGTGATTTTGAAGTGTGTAGTCTTTCTAATTACGTATTCTTCTTTTTCTTGTCTTATACTTCAACAGTACCATAAACTGAGACTTTCTTGACTTGCAAAATTATCAGTAGTGAGAAGAGAGTAAAAAGAAATAGAGAGCATATGATGATAGTGGACGAGGGAGAAGGAGAAGAAAGAGGAGGAATAGAAAGGATAAGAGAAAGTAAAGAAGAAGAAGAGTGGACATTGTAAACGAGTCACATGATCAAGGCCTCTCTGCCTTTAGATGGATGGCAGCCAGAGATTCAGGCTGATCTAAGATAATTTGGAGTCATTCTCCACTAATGGACTAAAGCATGATGTGGATAAGGAGGTGCATATTCTTTATCGGTGCTAAAGAGAAGGGTTGTTGCCTTTCAGATACAGAACGCTATTGATCACGTCAGCTGCCTGGGCATTAACAGCTATAAACAGCGATGGGGCTGCTCTCTCCAATATCCAGATGGGTAATCAAATGCAGGACAGGCTTAATTAAATGATTGATTTGATTCAACAGTTACAATTAGAACTACATAATGTGCATCTGACCAAAAGATTACACAGATATTGAAAATATACACAAAACATGCAGTTGCCTTAGCCTGAACTCTAAGTCTAAGATAATTCAAGGTCTCATGACATGGGGCTCTTTGGATGCTTTTATGTAGACCTTAGTGGTCTCCTAATACTGTATCTGAAGTCTCTTTCCCAAAAGTCAGCCTTGGTGTAGAATTACAGCCACTAGAGCCAGTCCCACAATGAGCTTTCCTTAGTACGTGCCATTTCTGAGTCTGTAGCTTTTGAGGAGGAGAGGAGGGGGGTGTGGCCGTGACCAACTGCCACTTTGCTCGTTCAAAAGCCATGATGTCTCTTTCTTAGGGGCCGGCCAAATTGTCTGGGCGGGCAAAGCAGAGAAAGGGGAGGTAACCTTGCCCCTTATGACCTCGTAAGGAGCAAGATTGGTTTACACCTATCACCATTTCTAGCCACTGGGGGACCATAGGCAGGTTGGGGGAACTCATATTAATGTTAAAAAACCTCATAAAGCGAAATTTTTATGCAATGGGACCTTTAAGAGGTAGATCTAGCTATGGAGTAGATGTCACCTGGTTTTGCACATCTAAATATATTTTCAATGACAGAAAGAAGCATGCAAAACTGCAGATTTACTATAAAACAAATCACTTTTAACAAACACTGATAAACAAATGATAAATTCCATTAATAATTAATCTGCTGAATATTGTCTTGATAAATCAATAGATTTTTTGGTCTATCAAAACATCCATAAGTTTGCTGGACCCCTCGGTGATGTCTTGACAATCAGTCCAACACCTACAAATATTCAGTTTAGTAACATGTGAAAATAAAGCAGCAAATCCTTACAATTGAGACGCTTACTAGGAAATATTTTGCATTTTGTCTAAAAAATGAATTGATTATTGAAATAGTTGTAGATTAATTGACGGATTGAATTTTTTCAGCATTAAAACACAAAAAATTAAATGTTACCTGATGTAAAATGAACAATTCAAAGTGCTTCTCACCCACTGCATGCTGGGATAACGTTCACTCTCGTATTCATTCCTTTTGATGTGAGTTTTTTTGAGGAATTGGCGGGCAATAGCTTTTTGATTTTTGATTTTTTTTTTAAAGGTTAACGTGTCAGTTGCAGTGATATTTCTAAATTACATTCTCAAACACACAGCACATTATATCAAATGTACTGTAGACATTTTACCAGAGGCAGGCACACACACACACACAC
>NC_045750.1:13817707-13834456 GCF_008692095.1 Etheostoma spectabile | reverse complement strand
ACACACACACACACACAGGTTACTGTGACTTCCCCTGCCACTGAAACAAATTGGACTGAATGAGCCTAAATATTAGGATAGGCGATTATTACATGAACAGTAATTTATTACTCTGTGGCCTTCTGCTTACTAAAATGCTTTCTTTGGAGGGAAATACCCTGATAGCCTGAAGTAGCATCCTCTGTCTCTCTCTTTCCTTCCTATCTGTCTATCACCCTCCCTCTCCCCACCCCTCCTGGACTGTTTTTGTGGCTGCGCTTCAAGTCAGAGTAAGGGCCAGATTATGTACGGATTATGAAGAAAAGGCTTGACCCACTTGCTAACCAAAAAGGGCTGCTGAGGCTGGCTTTAATTCAGTGTCAGCACTTCTGTTGTACTACGAGAAACTTGAAGCTCATGTTTATTCCTCTTAAGACTATAATTAGCAGGGCTGGCTTATGGTGTTTACATTTTTTCCTGATTTACCGACTGATTGAAAGTTATCTGTGTAAATCTCCTTTGTGCCTGTGGATTTTTAGTGCCACTATGACATAACCCAAAAACACATAATCAACTCACTGCATTTTTCAAGGTTTGATAAGCTTGCACGCAGGTTAGGTGGCATTATGCATTTTTCAACCCTAGAAGAGATAGTCAGCATACAAGAAGGAAAAGAGGGTGGGGCGGGTGGGGGGGGTGAGGCAGAGATAGAGAAGGGAAACAGTGGAGATAACCGCCAAGAAAGTGAAGGAGAGCAGGCAAGAGGGAGAGAGAGAATAGAGAGAAGTGACAGTGTGATGTAGTGACAGAGGAAGTGGAAGGAGGCGAGAGGCAGCAAAAGTGGCAAGACAAAGACACAAGGAAAAGCTACTAGAGGTAGAAAAGAACCTGGGGAGTGAGAGGAAAGCGAGAGAAGGGGAGTGAGAGAGAATGAAACCCAGGAGGTAAACTAATCACCGAGCACGCAATGCAATTTTCTGGCTCTGTGCCTCCACTCCACCACACTCCTCCCTCCTTCGAACATCGCTCCCTTCCTCCCACCATGCACCCCTCCTCTTCTCAGTGGCTCTTTTTACTATTCCGCTCACACACACTGTCTCTTGCTCCTCTCCTCTATCTATCAGGCTGTACCATTTTGGTGCTCCCCTCCCCTTAGTATTACTGCCCAGTAATCCCCGCTGGCTCCCAAAAATGGATTGAGCCACTCTGGCCATCAGCAAAAGTATTCTGTAGATGAAGGAAAAGAGCATTTTTATTATTATCATTTAGTGCATGATGTTTCTTCAGGTGTTCTTATGTTACTGCATATCTTTTATGATGGGGTGACAGAGTGAATGATGGGAAAATACAGTCAAAAATGATATTAAACAGAATCATTTGCATCTGTGCATGCGTGTGCGTACTGTGCCTTTCCCCCGAGGTGAAGGCATTTAGGAAACGTTTGATAACGCTGCAGTAAAGGTTTGAAAGTGTGTTCAGTTTCTCTCCGGAGAGCGTCGGCGGCGGCTGCCTGCCTCGCTGTTTTGCAGCCCCTTGATGATGATGATAGATGTTCGCTCCAGACATGCAAATAAAGGAGGCGGCTCCATAGAACTGTGCACATGCTCTCACTCACAAACGCACGCACACACCAGCATATGTGTATGTTTGACTATGATCAAGTCATCCATTGATATATTAATCTTCCTCTTTAGGGAATATACCCCTGGGAAAATGTGGAAAGCTCCCACACACAGCAGCTTCAACGCTGCCCTATTTTCACACTGCGCACTGAGAGGAAGATTTGTCACATGCTGGGTTAATTTGAAAGATAGAAGCTCTTGTCCTCTAAGAGGAAGGCGTGAATGTCTGAGAGGAAAGCAAGCTAGCTCATTATTGACATGCGGTATATGTCACATTATCCATCATAAGTGACACTGCTGACGCTATTGAGGCTTTTCGGGAGACAAATACACAAACACACACAGTAAAACAGTGAAACACATGGACATACTAAAGGATCAATTTCAATAAGCTTGTCAAATCTTCAATATTAAACAATAGTATCAGAGTGCACAATCTCTATATATACAGTATATATATATATATATGTGTGTTTACACAAACACAACCATATTAGGCGTTAGCACAGACCACCATATCATGTCAATACAACTGCCAATGCTGAATACACATAAACACCTTCACGAAAAACACTTGCACTCAAACGTGTTTTTCCCATTGAAGTAAAACAAATGACATACACACACACACACATATACAATCACATTTTTACAATAGGCTTCACACCATCAGACAGTGTTACTATGAGAAAGCCCTGTGCCCCTTGCTAACCTGAGGGGATCCAATGACACAAAGCATATGTGTGAGCCCCCAACTGCGAGTAACTGACAGGCCCACTGAGCAAAACCTGTTGTGACAGATCAAAATGTCAGCCTGGCAGGCGGGGGAATGGGAGTTAGAGATAGACAGAGAGAAGAGAAAGCACATTAAGTGGCCGCCATAACAACTAATCCAGAGCTACTTTAGCTCCTTGCAGGGTACTTTAAGGTCACAGACATGCACTATTGCAGTATAGGGCTGAGAGATATAGTTACTGAACTTGAGTCATCATAGTTTTCTTGGGGAACACACCCTCTCTCTCTCTCTCACACACACACACACACACACACACACACACACACAAGTCCTGGTGGAAAGAAATATCTCTCCGCCCATTACAGCATTTTTAGCCCCATAACACTTCCACCCTACCCAAATTCTGGCTAACACATATGATATAAATCCTCTGAGACAGCGCCTGGATTCATGGTGTTCGCTTTACCAAATCTTAAAACCTAAAAACACACACACACATACACACACACACACCACCCACCCCACACACACACACCACACACACACACACACACACACACACACAAACACACACACCCACACCCACACTATACAACACCACAGACACACACACATGTACACACTCAGCTAGGTGAGAAATCCTGGTTCTGCTCTACCTTTCTGGGCTGGGGATGGTTAGATAAGGATTGAAGGAAAAGGAGATGGGGTATGGGCGGGGGGGCAATCAATAGAGGTATCCTGGGAACCCTTCCTTTCTTACATAAATTTATGCAGGGAAGATAGGATGCTGACGGGGCAAAGCCCCCCACCAGACACTGGATCAAGGCCTCTGCCCCGTCTAAGGGGACTTCATCGGTGCAAGGAGGAGTAAATGATTGGCTGCTTGAGAAGACACAAACATAACTCCTGCAGTCATACTTGTCGTATTGATAAAAGAAATGTGAATGATAGCAGCTAAGCTATATCTCCTTACTGTGCCTCAGGGTAAAAGGAAAGGGCTGTGATATGTGATAAGATACACCGTGTGTTGAAAAGACAGATGTATAATGTATTGACAACCTGACAGGAGGGAGTATGTGTTTTCATAGAATAGTTTAAAGATAGTAGTGTAATCTTAACGGGATGTCAACAAATGCACTGCCTGGGGGCGACCTCTAGATCACCTGATAGAGCGTGCGCCCCATGTAGGCTGGGTCCTTTGCAGCCGCCTGGGTTTGAATCTGACCTGCGGCCCTCTGCTGCGTGTCATCTCCTCTCTCTCGGTTTTGTGGGATGACAAAGACCACCCCCTGCCATCTCCTAGACAGACCTCTAACTGCAGTCCGGAGTGCAGAAAGCTTAAATAGCGGAAAGCTTTAAATAGATTTAAATATTTTGTTCACTCATTCCAAATTATGCATACCTTCCTACCTAAAAGAACTAGTACATGTGCAAACCTGAATGGAGCCATGTTTCTCTCCATTAAGGCATGTTCCGTTGTGCGACATGCTTAAACACAGTTTGGCCATTACTGCTACAGTGCACTTTAGGTTCAGTGGGTGGACGGAGAGAGATAGGAAGAAAGAAGACAAGGTCTGTAGTTGTTAGGAAGAGAGTTTAAATGATGTTGTGAGAGAGAGAGAGAGAGCGAGAGTGTGTCTGTGTTTGTGCGTGTGTGTGTATTAGGTTTAACTACATTTGTGGGGACCAAAAACCGGGAATACAGTATACTTATGGGGTCCTGACAGCTTTGTGGGGACAAAATGCTGGTCCCAACAACGTTAAAGGGCTGTTTGAGGAATACGACTTGGTTTTAGGAGTAGGGTTAGAGTTAGGTTATGGTTAGGGTGAGGGTGAGGGTTAAGGTTAGGCATTTAGGTTTGATGGTTAAGGTTAGGGTAAGGGGCTAGGGAATGCATTATGTCAATGACTGGTCCCCACAAAGATAGTGAGACACACTTGTGTGTGCGTGCGTGTGTGTGTGTGTGTGTGTGTGTGTGTGTGTGTGTGTGTGTGTGTGTGATTGTTTGCCCGTAAATGTGGGCTGAGTAAGTGAATGAGAAGAAGCAGTAGGCATTGGTCAAGGTAGACAAGATGCATTTGATAGAATTGATTTGATCACACATCATAAAAACATGATTTAATTACATGTATTTCTGATTTTCTGATTCAGAAAAAAACTGCTGCTGTGATACTTGATAGGTGAAAGAAAATGACACCATGTTTATAGTTAGTAACTATACTGTATATCAGCATACCTCACATAATGCATTGCAATTAACACTATGAAGTGACTTATGCATATGACATCTTGAATCACACAATATATCATTTATTTTACAACTTTTGTATTAACTGCATGATGTTACTATGGCACTAAACCTTTAGTATTATAATATAAAACATACAAACACACGACTAAACAGAACATACAGACAACACTCTGTTTTAACAATCATTCAAAGCTTATTTGAATTTAATTGAGACAAAGAGACAGCGGGAGAGATGAAGAGAGAGAGTGAGCGATAGAGCATCGGAGAGAGCCGGTGACTCCTGGGAGTTGCTAAGTGATGGTAACTGGACTCCAACATGTTGCAGTCTGGGAAGTCTCCTGATGAATAGGAGGGAGCGAGGGCAGCGGAGGAGGGATGGGAAGGACGGCAGGAGAAAACTTAGCTGCGTAATGTACAGGCACAGGGCCAAGGCATCCATTTCATTCACAAAACTCCTGGGCTTGTCAAGGCTGAACAATCTGCTCCTACTCAGCCCAGGGGAAAAGGGCTTCCTTCTCCTTGCTCACTTGCATCCTCTTTGGTTTCTCCTCCATGTTCGGTTGTTGTTGTTTTTGTTTTTTGTTACAATTTTTCTTTATTAGGCTTTCCCTTGTCTTTCTAGTTCCTAAAATGTTAAATGTTTCTGCAGCATCCCTATGGATGTGCCAAGACCAACCAGCCAAACCAATGTTGTTTTGGGACTCCCACACTGAGTTTATTAAAATCTTTTCCAAGTGTGAAATTAGTCATTTGGAACCTATTACATTTTCTCTTTCATTTTTTTAAATAAAAAGATACATAAATATTAATTGCACTTAAAGACTGACCATCAGCTGTCTGGGCTGTGTGACTGCTGTAATTAGCTGAACCAAATTACTGAGGTCTGTGTGCCAACATTGCATCCCACTAAGGTTACAGCAGATTCTCAAAAAATGGAAAAATGTGGTTTTAAATTTATCATAAAAAGCATCCCATCCCACATGTCGCAGCTCAACTCACCCTGACCCTGTGGTAATTTGAGACGGATGAGTTGCTTCAGCCTGTCTGATCATCATTTTCACACACAAAAAACAGCACACACAGAAATACGTGCCTGTAGAAGGTTATCTGAAACTACAACTTAAATCACTTAAGTTATTGACGTAATACTTGAGCTAATGAAGACTTTTTATTCATGTACACAGAGAAAGTGTAGCTTGCAACTGCCCCAGTGAATGGTGAACAATCACAGCACATGAGAGCAAACTCTTTCAAATTGCTCCTTTAAATTAAAAGGAGGCCACAGCCATGATACTCACAAAAAGCAAGCATGTGTGTCTATGTCTATGTGTGTACATGTCTGAGGGTGTGCATGTAGGTGTTTTGGAAAAGAAATGTAAACCATATATACCTGTGTATGTGGACTTTTTTTCACACATGGTAAAAATGCTGCTGATCGTCTTATAGGATAAGAAGTTATGGGTGGGTGGACAACCAACAGGGGTTTTGTAAGGAAAAAAGGCGCAAGGATAAATAAGAAAAAAATGTGCATGCAGCGTGATTATGTGATTCTTCAGCAGGAGCTTGGTGCATGACTTTAAGAGCAGGTGGGGAGTAAGGGAGAGAGGAAGATCTGGAGGAGGAGGAGGAAGAGGAGAGGACGAGAAAGTAGGGCAGAGATGTGTGGCCCTGGCTCTGGAAGGACAGTGGCTCTAATCAGGACTAAGCAGCTGCTATTACTCCAGCGCTCTCTCAGGGAGGGGAGGCAAAACCCTACTCAGGCTTTAACATCAAGGAGGGAAATATAAATCACACAGGCTCCTGTTGGAAGCAATGTAAAAAACTGGATTTTCCCCTGTCTGAGAATTATTTGGTAGAATTGATCTGCAGATGAAAAGGATCAACATGGAATTGATGAGAAACCTTCTGATGTGAACTTCACTCATTTGGACACTGTCTATTTCACCCAAATAGCAGTGATTCATCGAGCTAAACCCCTCGTGGTAGGCCTGTCAAACTTTGGATTTCTTCACATGCCAAAGCGGCCTGCCTGGGAGTAAGAGTGATACTCTGCATTAAATGAGTTTGGGGAACTTTTTTTTCCCTTCCAGACCCAAAATCACAAAAGCAAAAATGCAAGGAAAATGTAAAAATGTGATTAACTGCATCAATTTGTGGGGTTGCAGGTTAAGATTCAAAAAGCCCCGTCCACACACCCACTGGTTCTGGTTATCAGAGTTTAGGCTAATGTTAGCAGCTTTGTGCAGCTCATATTGGATATGAAGTTGCAAACAGTCAATAAGACATTGTGTCCCAACTCTAATCAAAAAGGTGTCGTTCATTCAAACTTTTCACATCAGCTATTATACAGCACACAGATTTTTTCATGCAATTCACCAAAGCCCCAATCCCTGTAGCAGACCCTGTAGCAACAACACCCCAAAACACCTCAAAGTGAAATATTAAATAGCAAACGGGAAGCAACAATCTTAGAAAACTTAGCAATTTGTAGGGAAAAACAAGCTGTTAATATCTGCACCCTGGAAGTACACGGAACTCGACAGAGACAGACAGACAGTTAGAGAGATTGAGGAACAGAGAGGACACACTGGCATCTCCCTCACTGTGGGCTTGGGTGCTCGTCTCTGACAAGGGAATGTCAATCTATAGTTCAAGTGGAAAGCTGAACCAAAAGAACTACATTGTGTTGGTACCTGTGTTCGTCCAGGAAGCCAAGCAAGGTGAAAATCCTACAAAACTCTTTGCTTTTCTGTCTTGCTACGCTCAAAACATTTGAAGAGTGAAAGTGGTTGACCGTGAAGCTTTGAAGCCATTACATCTTTAACATGGCTGTTTTGCAAGATTTCCTTTCTACCATATGGAAAATACACTGTACATCCACAAAATATGTAGAGTAAATCAACACACTGTGTGTGTGTATCTACATACAATTGTGTGTCATCGTTTGCTATCGTAATACAGCCATCTGTTATGTCCCAGACAACTGTTTGTACTGTATGTGTCAGACACTGAAGAAATTGTATGCTCTAATTAATTCATAAGGTTTTTGTTTTGCAAAAAAGGATCACAAGAAAATGCAGTGAATTATAAATAATAACACATACTACGGATTCTGCATCTGAAAAGCCAGTTTTCCAAGTTGGGAGATAATATAACTATTATTACAAGACTCCTACACTTGCCTTGTAAGTGGCTTGCCCACATGGCAAGCTGCAGTGTGATTAATGCAGATATGAATGGACAAAACTAAGAATTTTGACATGGACCATCAGTTCAGTCATCAGCTGATTCATTCATTTTTCACTCTACTGACTCATTCATCAGCTGCTTGGCTAACAGCTGATTGTCCAATCATTCATTTATTTAAATATGTATATATTTATACTGTATATATATATATTTATACACCGGATATGGGCAATAATCTTTTACCATTGTTTGCAGAGACAGATGTGCCACACCTTAGCTGGAATCGGGCCAAATGTAGTTGCTATGTTGCATATTCCTACATTGGGTTTAATCAAATTATCACACAGCAAACATGAGGCCAGCTAGTGTTCTGTAGGAGAAGGACCTGGAGGGTTAAGAGGGGCCCAAGCTAATTCTTGTTTCTTTATTTCCTTGTTGGTGTCTCATTATAAGAATTCCCATTGTGCCAGAGTTGCAACGCATCCCAAAACTTAACATCTGCGGGTATATAATTAGCTAGTGTGTGCGTGCATGCTTATCTGTGTTTGTACCCAGGTCACCTCCCCAAATTACATCAGACCACATCAAACGGCTGCATCTCAAGTCTGTGACATACTTCCATCAAAGGCAGCACACAAGAGAGAGAACTGGCTTCAGAAAGGCTCAATATGTTACGGTCGGGTTGCGCTTCTAAAGCAGGCCGGGATATAAGCAGCACTAAAAAGCACACACCATGGCACACAAACAATAACACGCACACATGCACATGCACACGTAAACACGCAAAAACACACACACACACACACACACACACACACACATTGCTGTAAATAGAACCACATCTGAAAGAAAAGACACTCACAAGCTGAATTCAGTAGACATACACAAAAACTTGACTGTATACAAAATAATGCGACACAGTACAGTCAAAGGCTATTGCTCAAAATATATTCTTTTTCAGGGAGAATTCTCCCTATACACCAGCTATGTGACACAACATTCAGCTTGAAGCTTCCTGTACAACTTCAGAGGCTTGCATTATCTTGGCTTTCCCTATTTGTTACTGTATTCTGCACAGTGTCTGCCTTTGTCAGAGAGTGCAAGACAAGGCAGAGTTGACTTCAAACAGTCTTGTCCTATCGAACAACACATCACAGCCCTGCCATACCTTTGAAGCACCCTGGACGGAGCATGCTCAGTGGCGCCCGGTCAATAAGTCATTAGTGGAGGCTTTAATGGCAGTTGCTCACCTTGTGAGGCTGTGCACTGACCCAGAGTCAGACCAGGGACCACGGGTGTACCATCCTTACAGATCCAAAGGACAAACAAGAATAAGAAATTAAGTATGAAGTATTGGTCTTATAGTATCGTCTTCTGTGTCTGTTTTTTTTCTCAAAGATGAGATCAATTTATTTTTGGCTAAGCAACATTATTGGTGCCTTCATAATGTGTTATCAAAATTCAAGTTTGGGATGTCGGGCACTTTTCCCTCAACTAGGTCAAGCTATTCAAATAGATAAATAGTGTAAAGATCAACCTCATACCCACAGAAGCATTCATGTAAAAAGCATTGACACATCCATAACCAGTATTACTATTAGTGTATCTAACCTTGCAATACTGAATTTGCCCCATGAGGAGTCCTCACTATCTCACAAGTGCAATTTAAGGCTAGAACTGGAATGAAGACAAAAAGAACTTCCTCATACTACAGCCAAGACAGGAATAGCTTTAACCAGGTCAAGTCACACTATGTAGACATTGTAAAAAGATGTGATGGCAGAATTTAAAAGCAAAAACTCACAGCAAGATCAGTAGGCATTCATGAGGCCTGGAGACTGAGATCAAAACCTCTATGCATAGTGCATGGGCAGAGACGCTTTAGAAAGTCTCTTTCATGGCTCCTCTAGTTGTAACCCACTCTGAACCTGTCGTTTTTTATTGTCATTTCCTACTTTCTTTGCGTTCCACTCTGTCCTTTTAGCCCACTTTATCCAGGCTCTTCTTTACTTGATGATTTTTTAATGTGGAAAAAGAATTTTAACAGCATGCAAATCTTTTTTCTTCATTACGGAATCAACATAAACAGCACACTTTATTGTGTATAAATAGTGAAATTACTGTAATATTAAAGAGTTCAAATCTTTTGCCATTAATCAAATGTTTTATGGGCCCAATAAATCAGGAAAATAGGTTTAATCACAGCATTGTCTCATACAGTATGTACTTTTTTCTTTTGTGTAAAGATGTAAAATTGTCTTCTGTGTTAAATTTATATAATACAGTCATTGTGCGAATGTAGAAGAATGCATAGCTTTTTAATACACTTTCCAGTTTATGTGGACAATAAGACTCTCTCCCACAGTTGAGTCACTCTTAATTAACACTTCAAACATTAGAGGGTCTTGTAAAGGGACATCCCGCTTTTAGTAAATTCTGTTAAATAGAGCAACAATGGCACACATCTGAGGCCTTTTTTTGTTACAATAATGAGATGCATTGGATTACTTTGGCAGTCAGATGAGATATTACTGTGCTGACAGCCAAAGTGTTTGTAAGCTACTCAACCCAAGTGTAGTTTAGCCAAGAAGCTAATGCTTGATTTGTGTGTTTTATTCTTAATTTGTATCAATAACCTTCTAAAAGAAGTTTACATTTTTTAGTTTACATTTATCAAAATGACCGAAAGAACGAGATCCAGGGTACAAGCGGCCGAAATGGGTTTCCTCAGGAGGGTGGATGGCGTCTCCTTAGAGATAGGGTGAGAAGCTCACATCCGAGAGGAGCTCGGAGTAGAGCGCCTGCTCCTTCGCGTCGAAAGGAGCAGTTGAGGTGGTTCGGGCATCTGGTAAGGATGCCTCCTGGGCCTCTAGGGAGGTGTTCCAGGCACGTCCAGCTGGGAGGAGGCCTCGGGGAAGACCCAGGACTAGGTGGAGAGATTATATCTCCAACCTGGCTGGAACGCCTCGGGATCCCCCAGTCGGAGCTGGTTGATGTGGCTCGGGAAAGGAGGTTGGGGTCCCCTAATGGGCTGCTGCCCCCGCGACCCGATACCGGATAAGCGGATGAAGATGGAAGATGGATGGAAAACGATTCTAAGGCTGAAAAAGTTGAAGGTACAATGCACATAACAACAATTACTGTGGTGAGCTGCAGAGCCTCTTGCTACTGTGAATAAATTGATAACACAAATTTAGGTTCACCCCTGATGTTTGTCTTAGCTTCACTGATTCAGTAAAAGTGTTGTTTTTCACTTTAAAACAAATAGTAACAAGACTCTTTTTGCCTGTTTTATTTATGTACATGTGCTGTTTGTGGGTGCAACATTTCTCTATACATACATATTCTCTATGCATTTTATTGATGAATGTAGTAATAAAAGAGAGAGTTACCAACAAACTTAAGGGGTTAGTGGGTCACAAGAAGGCTGTACTGTATTAGTGGTGCTTGACCTAAATGCCAATGTCACTATGCCAACATGCTCCCACTGACACTGCTAACAAGTTAATGTATATTGTTTGTGATGTTTAGCTTTTAAGCTTAGTGTATCAGCATGCTAACATTTGATTATTAGCACTACATGCAAACTAGAGATAAGACTACTTTTGTAAGTTTATAGTCATAATTACTGTAATCAAAGTATCAAATTACAAGACAATTTATTTTTCACTTTCATTTTGCAATCTATGCACAATTTGTCCAGACACTGACTCAAAACCACAAATGTCAACTTCATGGTGGATCACCAAAGCCACAAGGACATGTCCTCGACCAGTAATGTTATGTACAACATTGCATGGCAATCAATCCAATCGGACCAAATTGGTGGATCAAGCTACGTCGCTAGCATGGCTAAAAAGAAAAACACTGTAGTACTGTAAATGTACAGTATATCAGAACTACATGTGAAGTTTTTTCACTCCTAGTATCAGCACCACACTACCTATTTTAAATTTTATATTACTACCTTAAAGTACTGCATCAGTGTAATAATAGGCAATGCAATTTCACACTGATGTGGCTAAACCAATTCAGCTGGGTTTCCTCTCAAATATAACAAAAAAAAGTACTTCTTTCCACCATCATCCCTCTTACCCCAGATCCCTGTGTCCCTTGTCAATCTCCTCTCTCTCCACCAGGCTGCGTGAGAGTTAGTGACTGTTGAGAGAAACTGTAATTTCCAGGGAGAAGCAGAGAACTGGCTCAGTAACGGCACAGCCTCAGGCCTTACACACAGCTCCTTTACCCAATCCTCAGAGGAGCTGCCTGTAACCAGAACGCTACCTGACAGGCGAAAAGAAAAAGAGAGGCCATGGAATGGTGGATGGAGCCCAGTCACAAGATATTCGCATGTAGGCCTACCCTCCACACAGTTCTGGTTGCAGTGTACTCTAGGAGGTAAAACTAGAATAAGACTGAGATGCTGGGATGTGTTTTACATGTGTCATTAATGCGGCCCATCATCCTGCATTGATCCAGAGGAGGCGCATCATTAAGAGGCCATCGTCTCCACTTAAAATATCAAATATTACACCAAACCCAACGTGCATTATGCCTCTTTATGTTTTTTTTTCTCCCTGCCATCTTTCTTACACTTTCACAATTCGGTGGAGCTGAAGGGGGGAGCTTTCTCGAGTAAGTCTTTCCTACAGCTAAAATACCCAAATAACTCATCTGTTATCTTTGATGTCAGATCAAAATAGAGGTTTTTAATGAGAATTATTAACACCAAAACAGGGGGTTAATCTTATTAGTCTGACATCTCCAGACCAAAAAATGGGTAATGGGAGTTAGTCTGAAACCTCTCAGTTCATTTTCAATCTCCAAGGGTTCATATCACCTGCATCCATCTTGGTTGTTTTTGACTCAATGGCGTTCCATTTTACCAAGGTTTACGCTCACCATAGTGTCCCTGGCATGAGGGTGTATGAGCCAAAAATTACATCATCAGGTATTTCTTACAAAGTGTGAAGGCACTGCAAGTGGTCAATCATCGTCTGAGACCCACCCCGCACGAGATAAATGGCTGTGATTGGCAAGGGCCTGGTTGGCTGTAAATGTGTCGGAACCGGAGGGGGACCAGACGCATCTGCCAAAGAAAATTAAACATACCAGGAAATCAACCATGTCACCAGGTTACATTGTTAGCGCTACTAGTTTCAATTAATGCACATCAATCCCAAAATTAGCTTCCTAGATCCTGTTGCAGTTCCGAAACAATCCTTAAAAAAAAGCCACATTTCAGTGGTATTTCATTTTCGTGCAGTAGTACTCTTTTACTTGAAATTACTATTTAATACAAAAGAGTTTCACCACATATCATGAAGTGTGTAACAAAAGTGGTAGAGTTCATAAAAACTAGTCAACGTGGCGTTATTGTCCAGAGCAGAAATTCCCCCTCAGAGCAACTCCGTGGGAGGCCTTGGCCTCTCATCGCCCTGCAGAATAAGCAGACTTAGACAAAACATGTTGTCCAAAACAGCGACCCAAGAGTCCGCCCACCCTGACTCTCCAATAAGTTAAATGGCCCCCTGCTAGTTGGCGCGTTGGAAGGACACCATCTGCAAAGGGCTCAAAACGCCCCCACACATGGACATCAGCAGGGGGGGTTTGCACTCACAAGTGGATGCTATGGTAACTAGATGTAACTGTGTGAGTTTTTGAACACCCGTATCCAATGATACCTGTAGATGAAACCGGAGGGGGTTAGTGTGGGTGAGAGATGCTGGTCTGTACACAGCAGATATTGGTAACAAACGCTGCGTTACATTTCAGATTCCTAGTCATTCCCCAGCCTGTCACCCCCCCGCTTTTCCCTCTTATTCAGGATTCCATCCACAAACATGAGAGCGACTGCTCAAATCGCTGTTTGCACAACAGTTCACACTGATTCCACACTTTATACAAAGCTTGCAAGGAGAAAAGTGTCTGAGAGTGGAGAGAGAAACGGAGAGACATTGACAAGGGGGGGGAAGGCAGAGGTACAGGCAATAGGAGATGGTGAGATGAGTCAACACTGTACAGAGTCAGATCGCAACACCATCTGGAGGCCAGAAAGTGTCGCCGTCATCGTGTTGTTCCTCTGAACCTGAGATCTACCACAGAACCTCGTAATCAACACAATGCTGCTGGTTGCCGACGTCTAGCTGAGAGAGAAAAGAAGAATAGGGATGGAGCTTCACACCCAAAATGCTGCTACAGCCAGGGTCATCTTAGACTTAATCAACAATCACTGCTGCATTTGAATAGCAGGCAACAGCTGGCTATTGGTGGTGTGGGGGGGAGAGAACATCTGCATAGGGGTGGGTTTGAAGAGGGTAACAAGTTCATTTTTGGTGCAGACTCCCTAGAAAAAAAGCAGTTGAAAAATGACAATGGTGAGACTCACTTAGAAAGTCCACAGTCTCCTTCTTTCTCACAACCTGGTGACTAAAAGCTCTCAGGGGAGCAGTCACTCTCAGCCCACTCGTTGCCATGGCAATTAAATGTCAATCAAGAGATGGTGAGGCCCTCTACATTAGATTTTACACCCACATGCGCTGGCACTCAGTCTTACACTTCCCTTTTCAGGCTGAAAGGACTATGGCAAATAAACATAAATATGTAGGTGGAGTTCACTGATCGGGTCATGAAAACCATCCATCGAAAAAAAATTGATTTTCTATTTAATTATATACAGCAGGGAATAAAACATTCAGTGCACTTGGAAATTATGTATCCCCATTGTGTTATTCAAATTTCCTTTCAATCATAACGCTGTTTCATTAACTCTGTCCTCTTCTTTATCCTTATCTCTCCATATATATTCCCGTCTCCTATCTCCGTTTTTCAATATTTTCCATTTACTACCCCCTCATCTTCCTCTCTCTTTGTTTCTGTGACTCAGGCAGTGCTGTTGAGTCTCAGTAGGGCTGAGCTCAAGTGACCTCGCAATCGACTGCTAATGCAACTGTCAGCGCCCGCTGCCCGCCAAGGGCCCACCAAGGTAGGTCTGGGAAAAGAAGCAGAGGAACGGGAGATAGACAGAGAAAGAAGAGGTGACTGTATGAGCAAAAATGCGAGAGGCGAGAGAGAGAAAAAAATAGAGGCCCTGGACGAGAGAAAGCTGTAAACAAGTGAAGCATAAGACTGAGCGTGGAGAGCAAACAGAAGCATGGCAGACACGCACAGTGAGACAAAACTTATGTCAGTGGCTGAGCAGGAGCAGAGTGGGTTGCAGAGGCAGACTGCTCAGACTACAGTGAGTCAGCGAGGTCATCCTGTGACAAGGCTGCACACTGTAGCATCACGGTCAGCAGGTCAGACAGGTGGATGGCTGTGAGCAGACAATGTTTTCTACCTCACTGGACACAACAGGGTGCACATGGGTGTCCCTGTCAGTGCATTGGAAGAAAAAAAAACCTTGATACGTGTGCCATGTGATTTGTGGGATCCTCCTGCCCTATTTTCACATGGGCCTACTTTTAATGAGGATGCCTCTTATTGAGTCTAATCGCCAACGTTTACCAGCAATAAATGCGGATTTACACTTCCACTGATTTCTTTCTATTGAAACCATGTTTGATGAAACACATGGGAAAGGAGAGATGGAGACATAGAGAGGGGTTGTGCTTTTTGTTCTTCATTTGTCCACCCATGGCTGGAGTTGAGTGTTTTTCAGATGAAAGCAGAGCGCTGCCAATGTTCAGAGCATTGGTCTGACTGGTCAGTGCTGGACTCTACTATACAGAGAGATCTAGGTCACAGTTTGTAGCAGGGCATTACCTCATTAACAGTTCTTGATACACACAGCCCTCTCACTACAGGCCATGAAACCAAAAATGGAGAGGAGGAATCTTCTATTGCAATAAAAGGTTCTAAAACTTACATATTTTAAAGGATTTGACTAGACACATAGCTGCGGACATAATTTTTAATTTGATTCCGTCTTCCATTGTAGGAATTTATGGGAACCGGGCAAAAGTGAAACTTCAATCAGGAAGACTATCTTTCACACTCCCTCCGTTAATTAAGTTTCACCCTTTCCTGCTGCCAACTCAATCAGCTGACTAAGGCTGTACACAATCTCCACCTAAACCAATCAGATTTTGCCAAGACCTATGCTGTCGGCTGTCGTTTCAGTGACCGATTGATGCAATCCACGTCCACCTCCAGTTTTCATCAGAATCAGCTGTAGCAACGGGTCCTTCCACTGAGCTCATCAGGAATCCTGCTCCAGATCACATCCACTCCGATTTTCAGCTAGGCTTGTTGTTTGCTGTTTCACCTCCACCAGTGTCTAGACTTCCCCTCGTTAAAAGATAACATCACTGTGGAGGATGCATTAAAAACTGTACCATTTCAGGTATGTATAACATACCATGTTCATATGATTTAGAGAGTACATATTTTGCAAAACACAATAAGCTGTAAAAAAGTCACCACAATTTTCCTGGAACTTTATCTAAACAGCTTTATTTAGGGATAATATGCTCTCCACCAGCACCGCTATGATACATTCCCCAAACAGTTCTGACACTTGGAAGATGAAGTGTCAGATTTCTTTTGTTATAATTCTGATGGGCAGATGCTGTGAAAAGAGCTAATTAAAACTGCACAGGGAGTTCAGCAGCGAATAATTAATTGCTTTATTACTGTAGTGTCAGATGATCTATTTAATAACTCTCACTGTAGAACAAATGAATTCAGAGTCTCTCAAAAAGCAGCAGGCAAAGCATTTTCACAACCTTATAATCAACTTCCAAGGCAGGTCTTTGCTATGATCTCTTCGTCCTTTCTCTGTCTTTGTCTTTCTCTCAATAATCACCGCATGTAGCACAGATACACAGATCCGGTATTTTCTCTTCATTACACACAGACTTAGAAAACAAAATCCTCAAACTTTAATGTGAGGCATGTTAATGAATCATCATCCAGTCCAAATCCAGGAGCACACACACACACACACACACACACACACACACACACACAC
>NC_045750.1:13813855-13817697 GCF_008692095.1 Etheostoma spectabile | reverse complement strand
ACACACACACACACACACACACACACACACACACACACACAGTCAGCTGAAGTCTAAAAATGACTGTATAGCATTAACAGCATTTGGCTTGGTATATTAATGTAACAGTTATGTGCAACTAAACAGATGGTGGAGTCATAAAGGTCAAAAGACTCATTATTATTCAGGAGATTATTATGAGTCATGTAATGATATACAATGCAATGTAATATATAATATAATGAGATAATTACAACCGTTTGAATGACACTCAGTTAAAGTGTGACTATAGCTTTTGTAAGTGAGTCTTTCTAAATGTCCAAAATGCCCATTTTAGCAACCATGTATTTGATATGTGCTTTAATACAGTACTACAATAATAATATGACTATTAATAATAGACTAGTCTGGTCTCTATAGGCACACAAGCTTCTTCTACATGAATCAGAATTGAGAAATTGAAGTTCCAGATGACAGGAAAGAATCATTTGGCATAGTTAATGATTTACAAAGATTTATATTCTTCATGAAATGACAGCATTATGATATAAATAAATCATACTCATCAATGATTGATATAAATATTTTTCTTCTAATAGGCAGACTTCAAGGCTAACTTCCAACTTTTTGTCCTTGAATCAGAAGCAAACTACAGCTAAATGTTCCATTGTTCTTGGTTACACACAGGGAGTTCAAGTAACCTGTCAATTTTATTGGTGGAAAACATCAGGCTATGTATGATTATTTAATACTTACACAATTGTAACGTAACGTAATACAACGGTTGAAAGATAATTGTCACTTATCTGATTACAGTAATAAGTCAAGTTAATGTTTGTCAAAACAATGTTACACATCACTCAAAGGAATTCTCATCCATGTTTGTTTGAATTGTAAGTTAATTAACATTGGAAACCACAACTTTTAAAGGCAACATGTATATATACGCCTGCTTTCCTCACATCCATGCTTGCATATTTGTCAAAACATTTACTTAGATAATAATACACTTTTTTTTAAATGTGTCTTGCAATGGTCAAATCTTATAACCAAAAGAATTAAGTCATTTTTCTAACCAAATTTAGGGAGATAACTTTCTAACCTACTTCTCTGAAAAAAACTATAGCTTGACTAATACTGGATTTCTCTGGCTGCTACCTATATCAAAGTTTAAAAAATCTGCTAATAATATCTTAGCCAAGTTTTTTTTTTTTTACATACGAAAGAAATTTTACAAGAAAAAACATTTGAAAAACTGGTAAAATTGGCATATTTATATCATGTTTACTGATACATACTAAACTAATATTGGCCATTTTATATCAGTCCGGCCAATTTATTGGTCTAGCCTAAATAAAAACCTAAAATCAATGCCTAATAAGGACACCGAGTTCTGGATGAGGATTTCAGAAACACTATAGTGTTACACAAAACCCAAAACGCTGAGGTGAGATAAGGCGAAAAAATAAAGATTGTAACGGTTTATGGTCAACTTCAGCAGCCATACTGACAAATTAGATCAAATGCATTTATGCTGAGGCGCACAGACGTTGAAATAATAGTGCCCTGTTAGGACACACCTGTCCCAGTCAGTGATCAATCCTCTGCACTAATATCTTGATGAGAAATTGTCTAAAGGTCTTACTTGGTGTGAGAATAGTACACATATAGGAGCATAAACCCATCGCTGTGCAGATTTTATGTCTGCTGTCAGCCTGTGGTGCCTGACAGTGCTGCATATCGCTCCATGTTTTGTTACATTCACTTGTCTTCAAAGAGCAGAGATTTGTGCCCAGTGGGGAGGTGAGACAGAGGAGAGCTCGACCATGCCAAAAAAGACAAAGACCAGTCTGAAATCTCTTGTGGCAGCGAGGGGAAAATGCCAGAGAGGACAAAAAAAATTAAATAAACAACCTTCTCTGTTGGACATACATGGTTTGGGAAAAGCCTCAAAGTCCTGCACAGAAAACACAATATCAAAAAAGTCCCAAATAAATCAATAAGCAGACACTCAAACATTTGACAGGGCTTTTGTATTCCCCAGGACCTCTCTCGCCGGTACAGACAAAAATAATTCCTGTGCTGTTTTTTTGTTTTGTTTTTTTCTTGCCAAGCACTCGGATAATTGTTAAGCATATCACAAAAGGCTCCGTGATTAAACATTCCGCTACTCTTGGCGCATTCTATATAAAACTCCATAAAGCATAAATACATTTATTGCAAAATGTGAGGGGAGTCAAACTTACAAATATGGGTTGCCGTCAAGGCAACTGTATAAAGGCAGGAAGTGTGATGAGACATGTTGGCCTGTCCCTACTCATTTAGGTTAAAAATTCGTAGCCACATGGCTAACCAGGAGTGCTGCATGTGTGGGTGTGAAAGAGAAATGGAGAAGGGGGAAAAAAGAATGTATATTAAGTGAGGTTGTTTGGTCTGTGTCCTTGTCCAAATATGAGCAGTCTAAGAAATACTGTAAAATACATTATAGCAAATAATCTTTATTAAAGATTAGATGCTTTGATATTTATTATAATAGCTGAATGTGTTTAAGTAAAAAAAAAGCAGCAGATATAGCTTTGAAATTTATATTTATGGTCTGCTTTTTACATGTTTCTTCCAAACCTGTAATCCATATGGAGGCAAGGGAGTTGCAGTAGCAGTTTTTAAACTGTTACGTCCCTTAAAGGAATACTGGACTAATCCAATCAGACACGGTCGCTGAAAATATCTCACTGACTCCATTTCATCCTGAAACCACTGCAGACAAAATATAAAGTATAACAATGTCCATCCATGTCTTATATGATGTATGACTTGCTTTCTAGAAATACATATGGTGGCTGTATAATGTAATATCATTGAGGACATTGATATGTCTGCGCATGCATGCGCTTAGACATGTGTGGCTCACTGAATGCCAGCAATCAAGGTTGTGTGTGCACAAACATAACATTTGTATTTATTTTATTTCTATACTTACTTTATACTAGAAGGTCAAGGCTTAAAACTAGCCAAGACTAAAAACGACAGGGGTCCGTTTCAGGAAGGAGATTTAACAAACTCTGAGTCTAACTCTGATCTCTGAGTTGATTTACCCTGATATGGGAAACTCTGAGTATTCAGTTCCAGAACAGCTGATTAGAGTTGGTTCCATCAACTCTGAGTACGATCACTCAGAGTTAAGCGTGTGCACCACCACAATAAAAATCTAGCACGAATAGAGCCATGATACTACAATTCACCATGGCAACAACCACATTTAAAATTGTTGGTGGAAATTCGCACAAATAGCAAGTTTGAACATGTATTTAGTTTAAAAAAAGCAACACAGCGGCTGTTGTAAATTAGCGAGAACTGGTTTGGGAGAAAATGGCTGCTCGAGTCAATGCTATTATAATGTATTCATTTCATATTTAATCACAGGTAAGCTATAATATTACCACTCAAGTATAGCCTAGTTATCTGGAAATTAAAATACATCTAGTCGGGCCTCAGTATCATCTCCTGACGTATGTTTAACTCCCTGCAAAGTAATACCAGCTTTGCGATACCAGTCCCCCTTATGGGATTACTGTTATAGCTGTCTTATTTAACTGGTGTCTGTCTTGTGTATCTATATCTTTGTTGTTGTTGCTGTTGTTGTTTTTTATGGACCGTGAGTCTAATAATATAGGCTATCTATCTAATAGATAATAATAAATAATAATTAAATAATAATAATAATACAGCTTCTTCATCAACGGGATTGTCAACAAAAGGAAATGCCATGTTTTGAGAATATAATATTTTATATTTTATTTTATATATATTCATGCAGATGACAAACTGCGCTAAAATGCGTCTGATACAGACTGAATGAATGA
>NC_045750.1:13792365-13813845 GCF_008692095.1 Etheostoma spectabile | reverse complement strand
AATGAAAGAGCGCTGTGTCAGAGGGAGGCAGAGAGAAATTAGCGGTTTCTTGAAGAAAACCTGCTCCCGATCAGGTTAGGTTCACAGGCTCAGTTGCCATAGTAACTGACTCTGGTTAAGTTACCTCCTTTTTTGAAACGGGCTGGAGTTACCCCTGTCTCTCTCTGGTTTGATTAGCCTCCCTTTCTGAAACAGAAAACCCAGTTTTCCCTCATCTCAGGGTTAACTTTTCACTAAACCTGCTTTCTGAAACGGACCCCTGGTGATCGTGCATTTGCTGTGGTTCCTCCTCGAGTCTGGAGCCAAACTCTGATCAACAACATTACACCACGTCTTTCTGCAGAGCCAAGCTTTGCGTCAAAGCATTAGATGTTTTACACCATACCATACGAGACGAGTCAAGTGCTTCTTAACACTCATCGTAGCATGCGGCAGAAGAACATTCACACCTACGATCCATGCACTTGCGCTCACCCATTTGCATGCATACATTTGCATTCACACGTATACAGTATAGTAAGAGGAAGGTGGCTCAAGTCTTGTGTGTGTCTGTATGTGAGGGGTAGTGAAAAGAGAAGTAACATCACTATGCTCTTGTTGCTTTTGCACACAAGCCTACAGTCCACGGTGTATTTAAATAAACTGCAGGGCCCGAAGTATAAATGCTGCTGTTAATATGTAATTCACTCTAAAGGCAAACAGACAGGGAGTTGCAACGCAGTGGGAACAAAGCAAGAGATAAGGGAAGAAAAAGATTGATGGTGGCAAAGAGGGAGGAGAAGTAGGAAATACAAAGTAGGGAAAGAGCAAACACATCTAGAAACAGAGACAGACAGAGGGACATGGAGAGGTGAACGAGTCAGAAAAAATAACCAGGAAGCAAAGAAAAGAGGTCTGAGTTTCAACATCGGAAGTACACTTGGTGTGGACCCATGGCCTGTCAGGCCTGAAGAGGTGGGGATATGTGACATCCAACTGATCACTGTTGTACTCCTGAGCTGATGACCTCTCTACTGTGATGCTCTCAGGTCCACCTCTAGAACCCAATTTAGCTCTCCTGGCTCGCCACGATCACCTGAAGAAAGGGAAAAGCCACCCAGCCACAACGATAAGAAAGAGAGGAAGAAATGACATAGGACGGACATAGGAAGGACACAGGAAGGACAGCGATGGACTGCTGAGCAGGAGGCCTGAAAACGGGCTGTCCTAACATTATGTGGGCCAGAACAGTTTTCTTACAGTACATTAAACCAGTTTAAACCAACATGAATTCAAAGGACAAGAATGCAAGATGGTTTCCACTATAAAAAACATTTAGAAAAAGATCTTGTTATGTGAAGAAATCATTTTGGCAACATTTGGCAAATATACTTATTCACTTTGTTGTCAAGACTCAAATAAGAATATTGACACCACTCTCATATTTCTCTGTTACTGTAACTAAAATGAAGCTAGGAGATGTTAGCTTAGCTTGGCATAAAAACTGATAACTCAGGGAAACAGCTAGCCTGATTCTATCCAAAGGTTAAAAATAAAAATCTGCCTACTAGCATCTCTAAATGTCACAAATGAACATGTTATATCTTCTTAGTTTTATCCGTGCAAAACCAGTCTTTATGCTGAGCTAACTGTCTTCTGGCAGTCTCCTATCGATCTTCTCATCTCTCAACTCTCTGCAAGTAGGAAAAAAAGTGTATTCCAAAAATGTTAAAACATTCCTTTGGTAAATGCCTTTCTGCATGTACTGTAGAATACATTTCTACACATGAATATTCATATTAAATGATATGACACACTTTGAATTCACATCTGATGTTTTTAAAGAATGAACACAAATATTTGTAGCCATAGGCAACGCATCGTTTCATTCAAACACTCCCATGTACAGTATAGGTAATGGAACAACTGGCTGCATGGATGCTGTTACCCACAAAACACCACATATAAATAGTTCTGGTTCACTTTTCTAAGGTAATTGTAATTTATTCTTAAATTCAATGCCAGCTGGAACAACGTGATTGTGTGTTAACACATTTCTGAAGACATCTTCAGCAGTGTACTTAACTCAGTTCTCTCACTGTCACAGCGTTTGCATGGTTTTGTCATATTTTCTCCTTAGTCTCATATTTGCATGGTGACACCCTGCTTAGTGAGCTGAGACAGCGCGCACACTGCAAAACGGCGCTGACTTTGTGAAAGGAACGTCTTCACATTGCTCATTTCTCAGTGAGTGTAACAGCTCACTAAACAGGGTATCACCATGCAGATACGAGACTGAGAAGAGACGACGGTGAAAACCCTGCGAGTGTGACACGGTGAGAGACTAACGGGGCTGTTCAATTATTTATAAGCAGAGATTGTCTGTTTATCAAAGTGACGCCTGGAGCGTCGACCATGATTAGACTCAAACAATAGTGGTCTTCTCTGAGCACTACTGATGCAGCTTCCAAGACACAGCCCAGATATTAATGAAATACAGACAGCTTCAAAAAGAGCAGTGTGTGTGTGTGTGTGTGTGTGTGTGTGTGTGTGTGTGTGTGTGTGTGTGTGTGTGTGTCATCAGATCCAGATTTTTTAGAAATCTGACATCTGTTTCATCAGTGAGATAGTGGAGACATGTGGGACCATAACAGTTATGGTCCCACATGTCCGCACTAACAAAATACACTCTTCCAAGACACATGGAGTGGCCAGCTGCTTCTTTTTCCTCCCAAGACCCAGGACCCCCGTGTCCCAAAATTACTGCAAGAGATAACATTTCAAAGACTAGAACGAGATCCCTCACCGGCTTCCCAACCCCAAACTTCAGACACTGTTTAATCGAGTAGCTTGTTTGGAATCAAATGTAGGGAATCGCAAACAGGTGCCTTGTATGTGCCTAGGCAGTCGAGATTACAGCTTTCATTGACATTAGCAAGTAGCTCAGGTGGCATTGTATGTAATGTAAACACTGCAGTAGTGTGCCTGCCTCTCTTGGCAGGCACACTGGCTAACCATAGAAAGAAAACTGGCTTGGTATGAAATCAAAAAGTTTGTAGAGTAGAAAAAACTGTTGAAACCAGAGAGTTCAGAACAGTGGGAAATTTGAGGTACGGCTCACAGGGATTTCTTTTCAATACATTCATATATTTATCTCATATAAAAAGCATAATAAATCACCTTTAAAGCAGCATTAAAGTAGCTTTTGTCCACTAGGGTCAGACAAACTCTTCCTTTATGATATAAGGTCATGTTCTTATAGCTACTCAATGAGGGGTTTTTTTCTGGCTACTTACTCCTCGTGTGTTTTCTAATCTCATTGTATTCTTTGATGATGTAGTGTTTCTTTAACTGCATTCACCTTTCATTTTATTGTTGCTTGTTTTCTTTTTCCAGTAAAGCACTTTGTAACTGTAAAATATAGAACAGCAGATATTATTATTAAACGTCCAGTATTCACTCTATGTTTTTATCCTTGGTTTGGGTATTCCAACTCCTAAGGAACATATCTGGGTCTCTTTCACCTCCCAGATGTTTGAGTTTTTCCACCTGCCTCTTGTTTTCTTCCATTTCATGCTGAGCAGGTTGCATTCATGTGATCTTTTATTTATGTGATCTGCTGGGCTGGTTGCAGCTTTCCGCAGTTGTATGTAAACCAACAATGTTTTGGCTCGAGCTGAAAAGTGGCTGACAGCTGCATGGCATGGCATTGCATTGTGGGGGTGATTCTCAGTGGGATCTGCAGTACTAGCAACCCTTTCACAATAAAGGAGTAATTTCATTCAGCGGTCATTTCAAAATCCTATTTAAAGCACCTTCATAACACTTCAAATGTTGATTATAACTTCTCCCTTTTTAGCAGCGTTCTGTATTGATTCACTCTTTTGTGAGTAGTCTTTTCAACAGACCATAAGTACCTGTGAAAAGCTGACACCAAACAAATGGCATGCAGTGTGAGAGGAGAGCCATTAAGCCACAGGTTGACTCATGAACCGTGGTGTAACAGTTTCCTGCAGAAATGAGACGTTTTGTCAGGAAGAGGGAGCAGAAGTGAGAACTAAAAAGGATGGTCGAATGTGGGAGATCAGCAAATGGGCTCTGTAGGGAGTAAAAGATGGGTGGTATGGAAGGATAAGGGAGGGAGGAGGTGTTGAGTTGTAATGGGGCAGGAGCCAGATGCTCCAGTTTCCTTTACAGAAATGGAGGTCAAGTGCAGCTTTATGTGAAGGCAACCCAGGGAGAGAGGCATAGACATAAAGAGAAAGATGGAGGGGAGGGAGGTAGCTTGATGACTTTAACTAGTGGTAAGGGACACCGAAATTGAGCTCACAGTGTAGAAAGCCCGGTCCCTTTAACTACAGCAAATAAGGAGAGAATAAGAGGAGCACACAGTGTGGTGTCTCCTTCCAGGATTGATGGAGGAGGATAAAAGGCTTATGAGAATCCTAAGAACATTAATAGGTGTAAGTGATAGGGAGGGATAAAAATAAAAACATATGTTAACTTTGCAGGGAGGACAGATGGTAGTGTGGTGGCTTGAGCTTATGAAGAGCACTAATGGACAGAGGTACGAGGCGAACACATGATTATCTCAAATAGCACGTTGGGGAGTGTAGGCCTCACCGATTTCCGGGAGAAAGGGAAGGATAAATATAAATTAGGAATACAACTATTAGCCTGGGGGATTCTAGATGAAAAATTGCCTTTGTATGTAAGCATTTCAACTCGCACTGGATATCCTCTGGGCTCGGGTTGTGATTTTCTCTGAGCAGAATATGCAGCAGACTAATGTGAACAAAATGTATATCACACACCATGCAGGATGTGTTTGTTGTGAGCGCTTCTAAGCGAGCTCAAAGGAAAAGTTGCAACGGGGCAGATTTAGATTTTCATTTAGAGGAGAATGGAAATAAAAGACAGCTGCAGGGAGGATTGAGAATTGAACCGATGCAGCCAGTATAATTGCCAAACAGAACTAGGAACACACCACAATGAACAAACAACAGACTTCAAAGTCAATAAACCCTACATCATTGTGAGCCAAGATCCACAAGCACGCAACCTACAAATGTAGCAAGCAGAAACGAAGAGTGTAGACATGTTAACACACGCAGAAGCAAATACAAAAAGACTCTGAATCTGGCAAGTATGAGTCAAAATTAAAGGCTTTGTCTCTTAATACTTTCTGACTACCCTGCTCTGTCTGTGCATTCAGCCCCAAGCCCATTGACTCTTTAAAGAAATATATAAAATATATTTTTTTAAAGTTTAGTATTTTCATAAAACTTCATAAAAAGCTGGGCACTGTAGTTTTCAACAAACACTAATCAAAGTGGAGTAAACATTTCCTTTATTGGGGACTACTTTCAGCTGTGGATTAATACTCATTTATCGCTCTTGTGAGTATTTCTGGCAACAAACTGGTGTTTGTGGGATTGAATCCAAATTAACCCCAGTGCCCATGTTTATTATAATGAACAAACTGGTGTGGCTCACTCATGTGTTTTTAATACACATTTAAAAAGTTTGAATTTGTTTTCTCTGAGGGAAAGTGTGGAGAAGATGACTTTTAGTTAGAGGGTAGAGCCAGGGAAGGGTAGGAGGAGTCCATTGTCCTCGGACTGCACTACCCATCTCTGATCTACTGTAAGTGCCTAAAGAAACAGGACATGGAAATGTCTAAATCTGCCAAGGTGTGTGTGTCCGTAAGAAAGAGAGAGGCCGCGATGTGAGACTGCACATAAGGAGGTATATAAAAAAAGAGCTACTCTCAACCTCCCTGAGGTGTGGTTTGTGTATGTGCACGTACACATATGTATGTGACCTGCATACAAATCTCTGTCTGGTAACCCATCTGCCTGTGTGCTTAATATTCCTTCAGGAGTGCCAGCCTGTGTCTGTCTGTTGACTAGTGCTGAGAGCCAGCAAGGATGTAACATCAGGGCCTCCAGGCTTCTACTACAAAATGTTGCTCAGGAGGCAGGCCTGAGACGGTGAAATCCAGCATCATCATAGGCTCTTTATCCCCAGTTATTCTACTGGCATTGAACTTGCTCTCTGCGGTAACAGCCGGTGGCAACGCCTGTGGAAATGGGATTGCAGTCAGCTTACATGTTAGCTACTCACTTATTTAGGGGTTTATACTATACAGTCCCTGACAAAAGTCTTGTCGCTTATCTATTTTGTAGAAACACCTGCTATTAACCTGACTTTTAATTAATCAATTGGTGTAAGAAATAGCTCATATGAAAAGCTAAAACCCTCCCAAATGATGTTCAATGCACTGAAATAAATTAGTTTTACTAAAAAAGATGTATTATTTAAACAAGACAGAAAGGTCACAATTTTGGCAAGACAAAAGTTTTGTCGCCTATACATAAATTGAACAAATTTACTACAAATACTAAAATACGTCAGCAAATTAATAGTGGTGCTGTGAGATTCAATTTATATCTTGTATGACTTCCATGAGCTTGAAGGACTGCATCCATGCGGTTGGCAAGGACATACAATGTATGATGAAGTCATCAGGGATAGCTAGGAAAGCAGTCTTGCATGCCTCCCAGAGTTCATCAATATCTTTGGTTGGTCTTCCATGCTCCTCTTTCAACCTACCACACTATGCTCAATGATGTCATGTCTGGTGACTGGTGGCCAATCCTGGAGCATCTTGATCTTCTTCGCCTTGAAGAACTTTGAAGTGGAGATGGAAGTATGCGATGGAGCACCATCTGCTGCAGAATTTGGCCTCTTTTATGGTTGGGAATATAAGAGGTAGCTAAGATTTCTTGGTATTTGAGACTATGATGTTGCCTTCCACCCGCAGATCTCTCGCACACCCCATACTGGATGTAACCCCAGATCATGATTTTCCGCCACCAAACTTCACTGTTTTGGGTGAATCTTGGATCCATGCGGGTCCAGTGGGTCTCCTGCATATATCAGCAACTGTGGTGTAATTCAACAGAAGATTCATCTGAAAAATCCACTTTCTTCACTTCTCCAGCGTCCATCCTTTTAGCAGGCTGTGGGCCTTGCAAATGCCACACGGTTTTTCAATTGTCTTTTGTTTAGTGCTGGCTTCTGGGCACTGATTCAACCATGGAGGCCATTTCAAACAGAATCCGACAAACGTTCTAGTTGACACCGGGACTTCAGGTGACCAGGTCTGGTGGAGCTCTGCTGCAGTAGAAAATGGGCTGGCCTTGGATTTTTGAGCAACAAAACGGTCCTTCGAGCAGTTGTCTTGCGGGGTCTGCGACCTGGGCTTGTTAAAACATCTCCAGTGTCTTCAAATGTTTTTTAATCCTCTGTACTTGACGCTGAGAACAATTGAAGGTGTCTGCACATCAGCAGTGGATCTGGTCTTCAGCCTCTTGATAATCAAAACTTTAGTCTCAGGGTGACTCTTAGGCATGTTGCAGAGGTCTAGTTGCAGTTGATGTGAAGGTCTAGTGTACTGGGGTTGTTTTATACACACCTGAGACCTAATGATCCATTATTAGTCACAGGTGAAGCTCATATGACAAGGCAACAACACTTATGTCTTTGCAAAAATTGACTAATGGGCTTTACCAAGCTGTGAATATTAGAAACTTTTTGACATTTCTTTTTGCACTGAAACATTATTACAAAAGCTGTTGGATAAAATGAGCCATTTCTGTAAATAATCTTGATAGAAATAATTTCGCGGCACTTCAGGTCAGTTTGTACACAAGCGACAAGACTTTTGTCAGGGACTGTACATAGGTAAGGTCACTAATGGTATTATCTTATAATGTTCATGACAGGTAAAAATTGAATCTCTCTGTTTTTTATGAAGTGTAACATTTTCTGAAGCAAACATTTTCCAGCAAAACCCTCTTATTCAACAACTCAGCGTCAACTCTAATTCTGATGAAACTGAACCAAAACAGCAATTGAATTGCTTTTTTCACATCCCTCTCTCTTCCCCTGCTACTTGAAAAACTGAAGCACATATTTCAACACCATTTACGGCTTTCTGTCTTTTTACCCCCAGCTGTGATACGTTCCTGAGAGAGCCGGTTTTTCTTGCATGTTGATAGGCTCCTCTGTCACATAATTGGGGGTTTTCTTGGAGCGCTGGCTTTAAAGGTTTGTTCCCTGTTATCAGTGCTAATGAGAAAATGAGTAGCGTTACACTGATATGTTCCCGAGCAGCAATGGAAGTTTAATGTGCTGTCTGTAAATAATACACAGCACAATCAGATGTGTACCTTAATAAAGACAAGTGCTTTCTGTCTGTCTGTGCCTGTGTTTTTTTTGCAGATTAAAATGTATTTTAGGGACTGGTGGTCTAAGTATTTGAATGTGTTTCTTATAAAGTGTGCAAACATCAAGACACTCACATTTTAATATGCCTTTACAACAATAGGAAATTGATTTTTTTAAGGAGATTCCCAGGCGGATTTACTCTGCCAGCAAACTGAATAAGCAGCCCAGTAAGACCCAGTCTATCTATCAGTTATTTCCTTAGCTCCAAAAATACTTCAAAGCTTCAACTTTTGAAGGAACAAGATGTTCCCGTCTTTCACCATTTTAAACTCAATACATAGTTATATGGATTGCCACCAATTTATCCAAGCCATGATTTTTTTTTTCTCTTTCACCATGTCGTCTTTTTTTTTTTTCCTTGACAGGTCAGCTGGTTGCATTGTATCATCTCGATGTCTCGCCTCACTGCATGTACAAACCTTTCTGGCAACTACAAGCAACCCAGCCAGCCAAGAGAGGCTTTTGTTGACTCCTTCCCAGTCTGTATTAATATTTACCAGGCTTGGAAACAGAGACAGATGTCAACCGTAAGGCAAATTCTTTGTGTTGCCCGATCCTGGATTAAAGCATAATCCAAGAATCAGATTTGTGGTGTTAAAATATTTTGTACAGTCGCAAGCGGAGAGGGGGGAGGATTCCCAACTTCTTTGGCTGCTGCAGAACTGGAGAGTTCCTGTCTAGCCAAAATGAATGTACAGTTTCAGCAATACAATGATAAGAAGGTATTTACCAGAAAATGTATCATTCTCATGGTGATCTAATTTAACCCCTACATTTATATGAAAGATTAGCAATTTAGCAGTCTGATGTGCAATGCATTTTGGCACTTAACTGGAATAAATTGTGTTTTTGTACACTGTCAAACAAGCAATAACACAACCCACACACTCTATCATGGACACAGTGTTCTTGAATAACAACAGCAATTATCATAGCATCATATCACACATCTTTCCCAGTAACCTTTCCGAAACCTGACTACCTACTCCACTCATTTTAATGGACAACATTACAGTACTTAAATGACACAAACTCAGACTAACATGGACAACATTTCAGCACTGTTGAATACAGCTGATAGTAAGGATAAGTACGGAAGTTTTAAGTCTAGGTTTAACATAAATCCAAAGTCTGTTCCACCTTTCACTTTAGACAAGTCCAAATGTGGATGTTGTGCAACACAGTGTTGTGTTTGTCTAGGGAACTGGGTATAACAGCCAATGATACAGTATGAATCAGTACACACTCTCATGTACACACCCTACAATATGCAGCGTGTTTAATTTGGTACAAGGCTGCGTGAAGTTAGAAATGGCAACAACAATGCATTAAAACCTATCCCTGTGATTGAGTGCTTATTTCAGCACTGGACAGCTCCTGAGTCTTGTTTAATGCGTTGTATCTGTTGAGTATTTAAATCAACAAGAACTAGGTAAACTAAGGATGGCTACCTTACCCAGTTCTAAAGTGGCTAATGATCCTTTAATTAATGAGATGACTTACTGAAGTCTAATCAAAAGGCATCTAAATGGTTGTAGATGGTTGTCTGAAAAGAGGCAACAAGGTTTAAAAGGTTAAATGGACAGGGATATCTTAGACAAACTATGTGTTGTTCGAATTACACTCACTGATGCATATTTTGAGAATTTATAGGTGTAAAAAGATTATTCCATAAAGTTTGGGGACTGATATGAGATTATAGGTAATTACAAAAATAAAATAAAAGCATGGTCAAAATCAAAGCAGCAGAGGAAGAGATATCTTGACCTTTAGTCTCTAGTATTGGTCAAGCTCCAAACATGCTGGAGCCACCCTTTTTCATGATGCACTCCCATAGTATATTTCCATATCAGCCTTCATTAGACCTCTCTGCCTCCTAAATGCCCACTTCTTCCAGTACCTCTAATTTATAATGTACACTTTCTATTAAAGATCTTCTCAAGCTCAAGCTAATGATATCATAAGGGGAAATTGATTTACTGAACATCATGTGTAATATGGGTGGATTGCCCCTTAAAATATGTGAAAATGTAACCACATTGAAATATTTAGTTACTGACTGTATTTAAAAGGTTGGTTTGAAACTGAATGCCAAAGTCCCTTTTTAAATCTGAAGAATATATAAGGGCTGCATAAGAGATGTGATGTTAAAATGCTTACTGCTTGGTGGTTAATAACTGCCACTGGAGTCTTTGGTTTGTGACTGAAAATTGCCCGTTATACAATATTTCACCCCAACCGTGACAAATTAAAAGGGAAGAAGAAGACAACACTACGCCCAATTCTGCTGGGATTTCCCAACAACAACAGAGAGCTTCCAAAACTTTCTACATGGAATTCCTCAGGCGGCAAAGATGGATGCAGTTTTTTTCCAGTCAGATGCTAATTTGGGTTTACACTGATTAAGCTGTCCATCGTACTGCCAGGAGACCTCTCTGTATGTGTGATCCACTGTGTGCCTGGGCGTATGTGAGCGGAATTTCTAAAGCTTAAGGGGACACCGTCAGCAGCACCGGTGATTCACAGGGAGGACGACATGACAGAGCTGTGGAGAGTCAGTGACAGAGGGGGATTACAGATGGCAGGGGGATCCTCCCTGCTCTGTCAACAATTATCAAGGAGATAACTGCAAAAACAAGCTTGTCGATTCTGTTATTGGCTCGGGTCCTCAAGTGCATGGAAGGATGGCAGCAAAATTGAATGTAGAAATAAAAATAGGATTGGTTAATGAGACATGATGAGGCAGTGTTTTTGCACTTGTTTTCTCATATTAACGAAGTCAAAACATTTCACAAACTGATACTGTAGCATATTGGTAAGAATGCTGAAGATTGGCAGTTGCTTTTAAATTCTGTAATGGAAAATGATTATATATTCCCCACATGGTGACAAAATATGATACGTTCTGACACTGACACTGATGGAACTAAAACCTAAAAAAAAACCACAGTACTGTTTCATGTACATTCACACCCCCTTATACAATGTACCATATGCTACTTATTGGCAGTTTGGCCTCTCACAGTGGCTGATGATCTCCATATCAAGTGTTAGCCCTGCGGGTCTTAGGTTTTGAACTCTCACTAAGCTGACATGAGCAGCTTTTGACCCTCAACCCCAAACCACCAACCAGGCGGATCATGTCCGAAGGGAGACAGTGGCCTGACAATGATCCCTTGCCCCAGTCTTTGTGCTGTCACAACATGCACACCAACGCATTTTGTTTACTTGAGTTTCTTATAATCACATTTAAATCCTCTTGTTTCTTTTTCTTAACTTTAGTTTAGTTTAGGTTAAGTTGAGCTTAGGTGGATTTTCACTACTGTACCTGCAGATCTGAAGCTTATACTGTGTGTTTCCATTGTGCTAATGTCCCTGAAAACATTATCACTGTAAGTGGAAAGTGATTTTTACAAACAACTCAGATATAGTATGTTAATTAGTGAGCTTTAGAGGTGTTATTAGATGGATTTTGTTACTACTGGACAAAGCCAGGCTAGCTTGTACACAGTATGTTTTCATGTTTTTGCAGCTAAAATAAGGTAAGCTGCCCTTGGCTGTAGTTTCATATCTCATCTAATTCTCTGCCAGAAAGCAAATACACATATTTCCCAGAATGTATCTCATATTTAACCTGACCAAAACATCTAATGTGCTAATTACATTATGTGACTCAAGTGTAATTTATTTCCCTAAAACGTGTTTCATCCTGTCCAGGGACACCACAGAAAGCTGTCTCTTATTTGTAGAACAGAGGTTAGACATATTGCTCTCACTTTACCTTCAACCACTATAACCACCAACACAGCCATTGACTTTAACTGTGCAACACTTCCCAGCACTCTCCATATCTTCTTCCCACTACAGATATGAGCAGCATAAGCAATTGAACCACACTAGAGTAAATAAACCTAAGCAACTACAGTACAACTGCAGCTAATCAATAAATAGCCTTCAGGTGCAGCTCAAAATGAGTCTGATGCAGAGTGGGTTGTCTCATTTTTTGAAAACCCACCTAGACAGGGGATTGCACCAGCATCATGCACTAAATGAAACATGAAAGTCTTTTCAGCCACATGGAAAGGAAATGAGACTTATTTTTAGACTATATTGTCAGGGGGGGATAGGTAAAACTGGTAGAAAAGGTATCCCATTTCAGGCTTGTGGCATTTTCTTTCTTCCAAAAAGGTCAGTGAGTTTCAGTTCAGATTTTACTCTTAGTCTACGCATGTGAGTAATTTAGCCTGTAGCACCAATGTTCTCATGCATTAGACAACACAATCACGGCATATAACATCCATTCACATGAGGAGCGGAGGCAGCTGACACACACAAACAACAGAATCAGTCAGTATGTGATGCTGCACAAAAACACTAACGTCGACTGAAAAGCTAAAAGTAAGGAAACGATGTGACCCGTTTCCCTGAGTATCCCGGTCCTGCTATATTAAAAAAGAATTTAGCCGCCGTCTGGCAGTCCATTCAGAGCTGCCATCATGCGTTACTTTTTTCCATTAAATGCCAGCCACTGCGTCTGTCTGCACCAAAAACAACTCGCTGCTCAGAAGCTCTGACTGAACAGCCCAAATGGAGTAGCTGCGCGCACCAGTGTCACATTTTACTATTACTGTAGCCGCTACATGTCACAGATTACGCGCAGACACGTACACCTGGAGTATCCCCGTGGTCCCCAGACGCATCAATTTGTATGACCAAAAAGCGGATTTAGGGACCGAAGATGTCGAGCGTCGCAGAGGAATCGATGACATCATGTCTGTGGGGTGAAGATTTAGTTTTGTGAGCCGTGAAAACAGATGCTCGTCTGGCCTCTAGTTGCAGAGTTGGAGTATTTGATGCGGGGAGGGAGAGGGGGAGAATTGAGGCGACCGTGTGCACTGTGATGTGAACGGCGCGCCTGACACACACACACACACACACACACACACACACACACACACACACACGCTTGCGCGCTTTCGGCTACTACCTGTCAGTCTTTGAACAAATAGCCCTTTTCCCTCCCCACACGAGCGCAATGGCGCACTGTGATGAAATAATCACAGCGGTGCAATTTCTGTGCAGCTGTAGCAGTTTGCTCAGGACACATTTGGCTGAGGGCATGGAATGTTTTGCAAAATGCTTCAAATGTATTGGATATTTTTTAAATGCACACACTAGGCATGTGGGACACCACAAAGTGGAGACTGCGAGGCAAGCGTAATGGCATCACCTCGGTTCTGATTTTCACCCCAGTCATGTAGGCTACACAGCTACGGGTTATACCAGGTGACAGTCAAGAGGAGGTTAGAGGGCTGAGTGAGTGTAGGGAGTGAGAGGAGCTGGAAACACTGTGCTTTGGAGGTTTTATTTGATTCTTTAAAACATAAACACTTGAAGTTTGTCTTACCTCCACACTTGTCCCAACTGAAAGATGTGTATCACGGTCTGCCAGACCCAGACAGAGAGGCGGCAGCACCTGTCTCTTTGCAGACTGGCTGTTCTACGACTACTCAGCCCCTCCACGGAGCCCAGTCCTCCCCCAGTGTAATCCTGCACAAACCACCTGAAGCTCAGGATCTGGACCAGAACCGAGGGCACCAGCACGAAGAACAGGGTCAGGCCTGACCACAGAAAGTCCTGCTTGTGGTAATAGTCGATGGCCAGCCACAAATCGGTCCCCACGTCCCAGAAAAAGACCAGCATTGCCAGGATGATCCACAGGCAGTCCAGCCAGAGGCGCTCCACATGCGGTGGTCGCGCCGCATCTTTCCCCTTCCCCTTCCCCCGGAGGTAATGCAGGCAGGCGCTCCGGCAGCCCCAGTAGCACGACGAGGTGTTGCAGCAGTGGCAGATGTGGAATGAACTGCTGTTCTGATTGTCGTCCTCTCCCGTCCCCACCACCTCATCCAGGTTGTGCAGCTGGGCGAAACCGGTGACGACCCCGCGACCATCGGATTTCGCTGCCATCTTTCCCTCTGATGTTCCCACCTCCTCCGGCTTCCGGGGTTCGTGACGACACTTCCCTGACACCTGTTTTGCACCCCAAATGTTGGAGCCATCTAAAAGCGGGATGTCAGTGCGTCGCCGTCGCTCACTCTGTCCCCGGATAGCGCACCAGTGGCGCCATGGACGCAGCACATCTTGTCTTGCTTTCCCTCTACTGCAGAACGATTCCCTCCTGGCATCAATAATCTAATCTACAAGTTCAAACTATTTAATATGTAACTCATGCATCCATCTGTGGTCGACCAATTTTTACCTGTGCATTCATCTCATTTCCCGCTGCGCAGTTGTTTTCCCTCTCTGCAGCTCTCCCCAGCTGCAAGCGGAATGCCAAGAGCAGACCGTCCCTCACTGTACCCCGACGTTATTCATCCACATCTCCCTCCTTCCTCTTTCCTCTATCTCTCCTCTCTAGCCTTCCTCTGTCTCTCTCTCAACCACACAACCAAATACGCACGCACGCACACACACACACACACACACACACACACACACACACACACACACTGTCTCTCCCTCTCAACGTGGTTGCCATCTAGTGTCGTTTAAAGCCCCAAAATGTGCAGGAGAGGACTGCATGATGTAATGCACCATGCCTCATCATCACCAAAGGAAGTCTTTCCTGTTGTTTGAACATTTGAATCAGTCACAGTGACACAGTGTGGGGTCATTTTTGTAGGAGGAAGGTGGAACAAAAGCACAAGGCTTCCTATTGACAAAAAAAGCATCCCACAACGACTTAATTGCTCTATAAAGAGTTTATAGTGACCTTACTGTGCTTTTTAATATTTGTATCACCTTGTTTACGTGTGATGGTCCTCTATGATATTGTCAGTATGGTTGTAAAATTATACTATACATGTATTTTTCCAAAAAGAATAAGCATTTCTACCTGCATCAATAAACAATTGGAAGTTAAAAATGGAAGTTTTCTGTCTACTGTAGTAATGATATTACAAAAGATGAAGCTATAGGCAGCTTCTTCACACCTTGTCTTCCGGGTAAAAGACCTTATGAATGTATAGATAAATCTAGAGATGGATCAAATGGTTGCTAAGACCATATTGGGGTTTCTATCTTTTATGCAGCATTTTATTTCCTAAACATTTGCTGAAAAGTGAGGTTTCCCCCTTCAGTAGCATGTGCGAGCAAAGAGCTGGTGAGTCTGCTGTATACTCGACAACCCCATGATTAGACTGAACCCACAGAGCTGCCGTGCAGGGTCATATCCAGTGTGAGATTGATTGGATCATGTCAGCTTTCACCCACTAACTGCTCCGCTCGCCTGTTTGGATGCTGGATTTGATGGGAGCTGTCCAGTGCTGACATTGTGCTGAACCTTCACACTCTCTTCTTTCTCCCTCTCTATCTCTCTCTCTGAGGACCCTAATTGACACATTTAATTACATTTGATTCATATTATCAAATCACAACAGTAGTTATCCTAGGACACTTTACAGATAGAGCAGGTCTAGACCACGTACAATAGACCCAACAATTTCCCATTTGGTGCAACAGTTGTGAGGAAGACCTGCTTTTAAACAGGCAGAAACCTCGGACCGACCCTGACTCTTGGTGGGCGGCCAGAAATGTGATTCATAATAATGATAGCAGTTTGTATGTTGAACAGCAGCTGATAAAGTACCAATGAAGATGACAGAACTATGACTAGAAGTAATAATAGTAGCACTGCAGGGAGTGGCAGGGTGTCGAACTGGACTACAGTGGCAGCAGCTGCAACCCCCAAATATTTAGGTGGAAAACTGCAACGCGAGAAAAACAAAGGGACTAAGTTAGTAACACGCATTACTGGGACATGTATGCACACAGATGGAAATGGAATGAGACATTAATATTTTCATCATGTTCACCTCTGCTGATCTTGTGACTAATGACATATCACATTGGAGCAAAATGTCAACACATTACGGAGAGGAAAAGCATGACTAGTTGGCAGGCTTTTCTCTCTCTCTCTGTGTACTGCCAGGGTATGAGATACCATTGGACCAGTGAGAAGGAGCCCAGAGCTACATTAACTCACTTAATTATTTCTGATTTGGTTCATTGGACCAGGTCTTGTCTGGTTTCACACTAAAATACCCATATGTTTACTCACATTCATTAGCTTACAATCCATAAAAAAAAACACTCTTTGTGTGGACGTATGTGATCCGTTAAAAGAAATCTCTTTTTTTTCTAGGTATTGTTTAAAGCTATCACAGAAATGACCATAATCTACATACATGTGTTATATCTTAGCATGTCTGGTATAACTACATACTCTAAGATCAGATAGTTTTCAGTTTAAGGCTACTACTTGTCGTGGTGAATTGTTACTATCTATCTAGATAACATGAGATGGAATGCACACATGAGAGTACAGTATCATCAAACCTGTTTCACCTGACTAGCCTTCCTTTCTTTTCCTTCCTCAGGTCTGTTAGGTCTCTTTACAATTCCCCTTTGAGCAGCACACCAGATGCACACTCAGCTCTAATATCCACAGGATATGGTAGGCCGTTTAATGCAACAAAGGCCTTGCAGCAATACAAAACAATCAAATCAGATGACATCAATTCAAATTATAAAGCCTTTTTTTAACCAATTTGTCACAAACTGCATTACAGGGCTGTAAACAGGCATTAGTCATTTTAAATAAATAAAAAAAACAGCAAACAGGCCCCTCGTGAGTGTGTGTGAGACAGAGAGAGTGGGTGAATATAAAAGCCGAAAAACTCAGAGGCCTCTCGAGGAAGAGATCAGGATGAAGGATGGTTAGGGCGGCGCAGGCTAAATAAATCAGACAATGTTTTTGTGATTTCCACACATGGAACAGGAATCCGCAGAGAAAGGGAGCAGTAACACTTTCTAGCCAGCTATACTTCAAATGTAAATCCAGCATCTCGTAAGCAACATATTCAGGGGGAGAAAAATCAATGATTCATTGTAGGAAAGGCTGTTTTATGTTTTGTACTTGAGATGTGTGACTGTGTAATCAATACAAGTAGCAATAAAAGGCTGATGACAAGTCTATGGTAGTTTTTTTACCAGTTTGTCTGAGTGTCCCTGCCGCTGAGGCTTATTTGTTCAGGTCACTATGTCATTCAAAGACTTACCACAACACATGTAATGCATAAAATAAGCAATATATTGTGTGTTCACTTCTGTGCATAGTCATGTCAAAGAGGGGCGGTGATGCTGCACTACATAACATTTATCAGGTTAGTGCTCATTTGAAATCTCATTAGGGAGCACAAATTTACATTTGTGCATCTACATGTGATGCATTGTATGATTTTAACCCAATGATGAATTATGAGTGAGTATATTGCAAAAGACTAAAAACTAACTAGGCTTTTGACTAGCTACCAGCAACTGAGAAAAAAACACTTAATGCACTTTTTAAAATAGTGCAACACATCCTAAACATTAATCCAGAGAAAAAATAACAAATAAATACTAACAGTAAGCAATGGCTATTGTTATCAGTTTAACCTTTTTTCTTTTATTTGAATGTGCAAATCTAAAGCAACAAATAGGTACCCTGCTCTTTCTCTATAAATGCTGTCTGAATGTAAAATACTGTGAAAAAGTTGTACTTCTTTCTCAGAGAAAGAAAGAAAGAAAGAATTAAAAAAGGAAAATAGGATAAAAAGGACAAACATGACATGAAAATAAACTAGCTTGCAAAACATAAAAATTTGATGAAAGCTAACAGGGAAGCATATTGTTATGAGCAAGGTTATCAGCAGCATATATGCACCATATGTGGTAAATAATGCAAATAATGTAATTGATGAATGATGAATCCTTTAAGAGCTTTTACATGTTTTCACAGTTTCCTTCCCTTTTAGGTGTTAGATGATAACTGTAGCCTGTAGTACATGTACATGTCTCAATGCAAATCTCCTTCAGGTGACTCAGACCTGGCCAAGCAATGACTTCAATTTACAACACAAAAAGAAGTATTACCAGTTCCACCGCCAATGCACGAACATTCAAATAAAAATCTGAATAAAAAGAAACAAATGTTTTTGTTACTATTCATTTCATTAGCTTGACAAGATATTAAATACCCTTTCTAAACTTTCAGCAGCAGTAGGGATTCTGATGGAGCTATGAGTAAATAAATGAAGAGGTTTCTCAAAGAGCTTACACAACAAAATTTGGTAATAGACTGTACACCCACGTTTAAGTCATCATTATCTGCCGTGGCATGCCATTTTGATTCACTGGATAAGCCCAAAATACCATACCATCACATAACAGAACAAACACCAAGCATTTAGAACAGAAGGCTGGAACAGACATTGTCTTTATGGTGAGTAATGATGTTTGTAATATAATGACTATGTGTATGACGTAAGTGAGCGTTCAGATTTAGAAACAACGTGATCCCAGTTTGACAGTTACTGGTGTGTAGTTACTCATCCAGCTCAATCAATCCTTCCAGTTCTTTAAATGGAACATTTAGTTTTGTGTTTGATATGATTACTAAATATTTCCCCCTGAATTACTCCAAGGCACAGTGAGCAAAGTGTGTTTAATCAAGTGTTATCTCTTCAAAAATCCAGCTGCTGACATAAAATTATTTTATCACTGAACCTTTTATAACAGATGCTAAAGTAAATCATCTCCTCCTGCGCCAACACATTTGTCTAAGCATCCTGATAAATAAAACATAGAGGTTAGGCTGCTCTATTGTTTCCTGCATAGGGCTGTGAAGTGAATATTTGCTTTGAAAGCTATTTTTTATCAGCCCATCTTCTTCTTTAAAAAAAAAAAAAAAAAGCCACAGCAAAGCATCTTTTCCTCAGAGGAAGGGCAGTTATTTGGTTTGTAAAGCAACACCAGGTTTCACTTTCAATTGAGCTTTGGCATCTGTACAGTGCATTCTCTATGATGTGGGCTGGAAAGGCCCAGAGCAAACCATCTATTGTGAAGCACAGACAGGCTGCAACTGAAGCAAATACTGGGCTGATTTACAATACATCACACGCACGCACGCACGCGCACACACACACACACACACACACACACACACACACACACACACACACACACACACACTGACAAAGATGCATTTGAAACAAACAGGCCCACTCCAGCCTTTGAAAAGCCATCTGCTTTTCTTCTTCTCTCGCCAGAAGTGTTCACCTCTATATGGAGTCTCCCATTCAAGGATGCGGTGTGCCTTAAGATCTCAGCAGGAGGCCTCCTCGTTATCCTAAGAACTAAAGGCAAACTCCTCAGGCAACAGCTTTTTCCTACCAAACAAACTCCCAGCTCCTATTAGAGAAGCCGGCTCTCTTATGATCTTTAATTCTTGACTCAAATTGTTTTTATTTTCTCTTTTCTATAGATTTTATTTTTTACCTTCCTTCTTGGACATTTATGTGTCAGGATACTAAAGTCTGCTTTGGTCAGCCATTGTGTTAAGTTTTGGATCTAGAGTTCTGTGCTTCATCATGTCCTCCATCTTTCAAGTTATCCTTCCCTCAGCCTCACCAAACTGTCCACACTGTATTCCTCCAGGAGATTCCATCCACTGACCTCCCACTAAATCCCACACTACACCAACAGGCACCATCTGCTTGGAACGATGTGAGGAGCGGACACTGGACTTGTTTCATTGGACTTGTCTTATTGGACATCTCAACATTAGATCAACTGTTAAAAATCTCTGTTTATTTCACCCCTATTCACTGAAGAAGGGATGGCTCTCCCTTTTGAGGTCTCGCTAAAGTCCCCCCCACCCCCCCTTCTAGTGTCCACCTGGATGGTGTTTTTATTATATTTTGTCCGCCTGGTTTGCGGTCAGTCAGTTACAGGTCACCGTCACCAGGTAGCCAGTCTGACAGACCAACCAGAGCTTTTAAATCACCCAGTACGTCTAAAGAATGTGCCTTTGAGTCTGGGGCCTATGTGTACTCCTTATGATCTATGAACACACACACACACACACACACACACACACACACACACACACACACACACACACACACACACACACACACACACACACACACACACAAACACACACACACACACACACACAAACACTTTTCTTACTTTAGGCCAATAATAATTTATCATTTATTTCTCATGATCATGAAGAATGCACCTTTAAGGCATCTCAAATCTATTCTATTGAATTATGGGGCCATGCAGATAACGCATCACAATGTCTTTCAAAAATCTTTCAATGTCACCACCTACTGTCCCGTTTTGATATTGTTAGGTGCTCCATAAAACGAGGAATGAATAGATTATGCATGGATGAGCCCTAAAAAAATAAAAGCAGCTTCATAAGAAGAATGTGAAAAATGTGCCAATGCCATGGAATAATGTAGGCTAGTCTTTAATTTTGTTTTCATTGCAAATCTTAAACAAACATTTCCTTAAACTTAAGTAAAGCTCTGAAATGAATAGGTTAACAGACGATTGATGAAAAGTCCAGTGGGTAGTTTAATTTTGACTTTACGTGTGCCTTCCACCTGGATGAATGACATGAACCTTCATTATAGGCCTACATTCGTGTGTAATCCCATATGTGTTTTGTTCCACTGATTTCCAAGTTGGCGTTATAAAGTCATATTTAACTGTAAAATATCACTGGAAAGAACAGAGTAAATACATTTTCATTTTCAAAGAAGAAATTGGTAATTTTCTATGCAAATGTTCCTGAGTCCAATTTCACACGTCAGTTGTTTCCAGTCGGCTTGTTTATGTGAACGTACCAGTCTCGCCCAACATCAAATAAAACGCAAAGATAATCAGGTAATTGCACAAAACATCATTTTATCTCAATGAAAAACGTGCATTTTTTTGTTCTGTACTTTTACTGTATGTATTATGCTAACATGTTGATGTAGATGTAAAAATGACGGACAATTTATACGACCTGTCACGGTTATCTTGCTAGCTAACGTTAGCCACTTCATTTCCTAGTCAAGCTAACTTTAGGTAGCTGACATATTGTTGCAGCATTTATTGGTTTCAGGGTAATAGACTTGCACTATATCTTTATTTAAAAGAAGCAGAGCATGGCTTCGGTTACTCTGTCCCAGCAGTAGTACTTTAGCTAACCAGCAGCGTTGTCCATACGCTTTCTCCTGCATCTGGGCTGTTGTCTTTTCTTCAGGTCAGGTCATGGAGTTTGCAGAGTTGATAAAGACACCCAGGGTGGACGGAGTTGTCCTA
>NC_045750.1:13791171-13792355 GCF_008692095.1 Etheostoma spectabile | reverse complement strand
TTATGCCCACCGTGGAGGGGACCCTGTGTTTGACTGGTCATCACCTGATTCTCTCCTCCAGACAGGACAACACAGAGGAGCTGTGGCTGCTTCATTCAAACATTGACTCTATAGAGAAAAGGTGATGAGCTTCTTAGTAACTGTTCTGGGAGAATTGACCTTTTTCCTTTGTCGTTTTTCAAGTCAATGTCACTTTTCAGTTTCTTTTAGTTATGTTAAAAATACAATGACACATGAAAAGGATATGTTGTGCAGTGCATTTTTGCATTAGGTGCCGTTTTTATGAAACCTATTCTGAACATAGAGGCAGATCAGCAGGATGTGTGTTTGGTAAAATTATTTAGAATATCAAGGGAGGAAACACACAGTTCCGGTAGAGTTGTGTTTGAGATTGCATGCAACAAATTGGAGCATTTCACTGCTAGTATTTTCTTTAGTATGCTTACGCCTGACTTTTACAGGGGAGGGAGGATGTGAAACTACTGCGACAGGAAGTCACATAGTATTTTCCAAAGGTTCAGCATTTATTTTGTGTGACTGAGAAGGGTGGGGAGCTGTAAACAGCATGAGGATTAAACGTTGGCTGTAAAAAATCACAAGCAAACAAACTAATATTTGCACATGAATGAACTCGACACAAAGAAATTGTTAGGAAAAACTCAGCAGCAGCTTGACTCTGTACATGTATATGGATGACTCACACAAAAGCATTTAATGAATCACCATCAAAGAGTTTTAGGATTAAGCAGTACAGTTTAACCACAATTAGAAATGGTCTGATACCATTTTTTTGCTTCCCGATACGATTCTGATACCTGAACTTGCGTATCGGCCATAACTGAGTACTGATCTTATACTAGTGTGTCATATATTTTATTATATTTTAATAGCTGTAAACTACTATCCCTGTATAGATGTGATTTTATATCTTTGTGGTACGGTCTGGCTCGGGTTAAACTCTTTGTGAAACATGAACAAACACAAACAATGAACGCCACAGAACATAAATAAACTGCTTATTGGAACATCTCTAACCACAATGTAGTGTCATTTACCATCCCAACTCTGAGCCTTTCCACCAAAAATGTAACTCATGCTGGAGGTGTTTAACGAATATGAGCTTTCCCAAACATTCAATTCAAACAAAGTTATTACTGGAACTGTAAACATATTTGCTTATCTAA
>NC_045750.1:13778337-13791161 GCF_008692095.1 Etheostoma spectabile | reverse complement strand
CAAACACTTTCACACAGACTTAAACCAATGTCAGCCTGACCATACTGCAGTAGAGCCTATCCTCAGGTGTGTACAATCTCTCAACTGTGTCTTCCCTGTGTTTGTGGGGCGTTATTTAATTCCGGGGACCTTGGGAGACAGAGACACACAGGCCCAAACATATTATGTTATTATGTTATTATTCAGCTGCTCAGTCTCCTTCAACTCTAAATACCAAGAGTTGACCTACGGCCTAGTCTACAAGTGTTTCGGATTTGAACGTGTTGGGCTTTAACCTGTGACTTGAACGTGACCTGGAGTACTACCTTTCAGCAGCTCTTTTGACTGATAACTTTGCCCTTTCCTTGTCCTTTTTGTTGTTTCTTTTGATACTTTCTTTCTCCCTAACACTTCTCCATATTTCTTATGTAGAAATTGGAGATTTGTTTAAATATAAAGTGCGTTACAAATAAAATGTATTTCTAATTACTAGTCTCAATTTGGCACTATTAGTATGTAATGTCTACCACAGTCAGCCCAGACTTCTTGTTTGAATTTTTTCTTAGCATTTTCCCACCATAACTAAGTAGCAGCTACTGGGGTTCAACTCTGTAACTTAGTCCAATGCAGGCAGATGTATTCCTAATAGCTACAATGTATGTATTTTAATATTGGTAAATTCAGAGTGCTTGGAGAAAGCCCAACACGAGGAGAACATTCAAGTTCCACAGAGTCCACACCAGAGCATTTCACATGGGGGCATTGGGCCTTTGTGTCTTTCCCATGATAGTTATTCTGTCAACTGTGCTTACATTTTGAATAACATCTTCCACTTCCTTCTCAGATTTGTGGGGTCTCTGGGAAGCATCATTGTCAAATGCAAAGACCTGAGGGTGATCCAGCTCGATATTCCTGGCATGGAGGAGTGTCTCAACATTGCCAGCTCTATTGAGGTAAAAAAGAAACTTAAAAAAAAAATGGAAGTCAAATAGCCTACACTTAGCCTACTGATTTTAACTACAAAATGTTCCCTTTTACCATCTGAAAGGTTGTACTATTTTAATGTCAAATGAAATCTACATATGATTGACTAATACATATACTTTATATCTCTCTAGGCTCTGTCCACGCTTGATTTACTCTCCCTGATGTACCCTTTCTTTTACCGGCCCATGTTTGAAGTCATAGAAGATGGCTGGAATTCATTTCTGCCAGAGGATGCCTTTAAAGATTTGGAGTCTATGGTATGGACGTGATTACTGACAAAAAACGTTGCCACTTAATATTCTCCCAGCTCTCTTTTAACATGTCACCATCCCTTTTATCAGACAGATGAGTGGAGACTAAGTGATGTCAACAAGGACTTCAGTGTGTGTCCATCATACCCCCCTCTAGTGGCAGTGCCCAAACATGTGGATGATGACACGCTGAGGAAAGCAGCTACCTTCCGTCACGGCGGCCGTTTTCCAGTACTTAGCTACTACCACAAGAAGAATGGCATGGTAATCACCTGGGGAATGGAGTTTATATGATATCTGCTTTGTTCTTTGTAGATTTAATGTTTGTCTGTAGGCAGTGGTTTAGTTTTATATGGAATGTTTATTTTTAGAAAATCCAACAAATCCCTTCCACTTTCAGGTGATGATGCGAGCAGGGCAGCCTCTGACAGGCACCAACGGGCGCCGGTGTAAGGAAGACGAGAAGCTGATCAATGCCACCCTGCGACCAGGCAAACGTGGCTACATCATTGACACACGCACCATCAATGTTGCCCAGCAGGCCAAAGCTCGAGGAGGAGGATTTGAGTCTGAAGCTAACTACCCCCAGTGGAGGAGGATCCACAAGGCAATCGAAAGGTGAGTGGTCAGTAAGGGCTTCAGTTGATCCATAACGCAATAACTAATCTTTTTGCTATATTTTGATAGAATGTAATATTGATACTGTGTGTCAAAAGCTTTGTTTTTCAACTTGTATTTGTAAATAGTGAATTAATCAGATTTATCTTTTAGTGTTCTGTCAATCTGTCATTTCCAGGTCAAACATCCTCCAGGAGAGCCTGATAAAGTTGGTAGAGGCGTGTAACGACCAGTCGCACAGTATGGACCGCTGGTTAAGCAAGCTAGAGGCTTCCAACTGGCAGACTCATGTCAAGGAAATCCTCACCACTGCCTGCCTGGCTGCCCAGTGTATCGACAGGTCAGGGAACAATGTTTGATTTGCTTGTTATACTAATCCTAAATCAGTACATAATAAGCAATTCAAGCAGAACGTTCATCTGCTCCGACATACGGCATTAATAAAATAACAGTGTTCACAGTGGACTTGTGTTACTTGTCTGTGTACAGTAGTGTAGCTGGTAAAACACTGACCAATTGTAATCATTTGTGTTTGTCTCAGGGAGGGAGCGTCTGTGCTTGTTCACGGTACAGAAGGGACAGACTCCACCCTGCAGGTGACCTCGTTGGCTCAGATCATCCTTGATCCGGCCTGCAGGACCATCAGAGGCTTCCAGGGCCTGGTGGAGCGAGAGTGGCTCCAGGTAAGCTTCTCTAACCTTTTGAAGTACAGTCTTATGCTGTGTATATAAACAATGTAATTTCCGGTCAGTGCATAAGGGCTGTGCGCAATTTGAGACAATGCTACCTTGTAGAAACGTATGCATTACACTAGTGAATACATAGTGTACACATTTTACTACATGTAGGTGTACTCATGGAAGTATGCAAATTGAGACACACTCCTTATCTTTTTCACACTTTAGTTCAAATGAATTGCTGAGAATATTTATCTATATGTCTCATTTTAAAAGCTTGAAATAACGGACACTTTGTTTATAACATACAGTTAAGTATTAACAAGGAACAATTTGCACACAAATTAGGTTACAAAAACATGTATAACCTCACATTAGCTGATGTTCATAATGTTTCATAATGCATCCATAATGCAGGTACAGTTGTCACTTCCAGTAAGCATTTCGATATCCTGATGGACAGGGTTTTTGCACTTCTCCTCATGACCCCTCTCACATCTTTGACCATCTCTCCCAGGCGGGTCACCCGTTCCAGCAGCGCTGCGCCCAGTCGGCCTACTCCAACAGCAAGCCTCGTCAAGAGGCTCCTACCTTCCTGCTCTTCTTGGACTGCGTGTGGCAGATCCTTCGCCAGTTTCCATGCTCCTTTGAATTCAGCGAGGCCTTCCTGGTGCTCGTCTTTGAACACTCCTATGCTTCTCAGTTTGGTACATTTTTGGGCAACAGTACAGCTGAGAGGTGAGTCTGAAGTCTGATTGATGATTTTGTTTTGTGTTGGTCTGTAATACAGCCGTATCATGTACAAATAGATAATCTAATGCAATCAAATGCATTACCCCTACAATATTGTAGAAGCACTGAATTCAATGCTGGATTTGGATGTCAATAAATCTGTTAAACTAAAACCTAAGGTTGCAGTGACTCTCTTACGGAGTGTATAGCCAGCTCAGGTAGCACCAGGGAATAACGCACATGGACAAGTATAGTTTTCATAAACGCTTTTTTATAGTATGCCATTGCCTGGTATTAGTGTGGTAATGTCCCAATAATGACTTTGTTGCCAAGTGTTATAAATGTATTGAGAGAAAAAATATTTTCACCAACAAGGTTTTCCTTTATTAAAGTGTGTCATTGTACAAGTTACAAGTCCATTTTGACACACAATGTTAGGCAACCATTGTTTTTATTGGATAACCTTACAGCCTTGTACCCTTTTGATAGAGCCAAACTGTCTCTACCTGAGAAGACTGTGTCACTTTGGTCATGGGTGAATCGGCCCCAAGAACTGGAAAGTCTGACCAACCCGCTCTACGAGGCTAACAGTCTTGTGATCTGGCCATCCGTTGCCCCTCAGAGTCTGCTGCTGTGGGAAGGTAAGAAACTAACAGAAAGACATGCAGTGACTGACAAATGACAAAAAAGGTGGGTTAAACTGTAAATGAATGCCAAGACTAGGAGTAGGCTATGCTTCTTGTATTCTTGTTTGACGCAGAAAGCCTGTTTCTGTGTGCATCAACAAGTGATACTGCATGTTGTGAACTCAAAGCATGGCACGTTAATGTTTAATGCTTGGGCTGAAGACCAAAAACCTTGGCCGAAAACCAAGCTTGACTAAGATAACAGCTGAAAGTCATGACCAAAGCCTAAAACAGGTGCTACTGTTACAGCATGCAGGTATGCTGCCATAAATTGTACACCTTTTCCTCCCTAACACCTTTTTACTCAAACAGACATTCTTTAATCCCACCAAAAGAGGGCGCCATTGATTTCACTATATGAACCGCCGATGAACTGAGTGACCCCGTGAGTCACTAGTCAATACATTAATGCAGGCATGCATACATTATATTTTACACAGAAAACTGTCACAGCCACATGAGATTATCAACACAGGCCAACATTTTCCTCTTCTTTCGACATGATGTGATATAACCACTGGAAACACCTGAAAATAAACTTTCAGTAGATAACATACCTGATTTTCAATTTAAGTAATATTGTAAAGTGCATAGCTATAATGAAATAATGTGCATATGAATACAACTTTTCTGAAATACTGTGTAACCAAACCTTTTAACATGACCTCTCAGCAGTGAAGGTCCACCTCTGATAACCCGCGTTACGAACCACGTTACGGGAAGAGGTCAAACTCTGCATGTGTCCGTTAAGCTCATATGACTCTTTCAGCATATTTACATTTACAACATTGCTCAGATTGCTTCGCAGGCATCTAGATGCTGCGTGCGACTTGCGTGTCTGTCTTATTATAGGTGGCACAGAAGGTACACTTACTGCCATCTGAGCCCAGTGACGCTGCACAGTGGCGGTCAGTAGTGGATTGTAACTAAGTGTATTTACTCAAGTGTTGTACTTAAGGGCACTGTACTTTACTTAAGTATTTTTCTTTTAATGCCACTTTCTACTGCACCACATTTCAGAGAGAAATATTGTACTTTTTACTCCAATACATTAATCTGACAGCTTTAGTTATTTTACAAATAAAGATTTTTGTTCACAAAGCACATGCAGTTACATGTAGTATGAAATAGATGTTTTATTATAAATTAAACTACCCAACAATATACATGCAAGTAAAGCTGAAATAAAAAGACAAAGTTGATTGACAGAACTGTCTTGATCGTTTCCAGTTTCTAAAATGTGAGGATTTTTCAGCATTGAGTACTTTTACTTTTTATACTTCAAGTACATTTTCCTGATGGTACTTACGTACTTTTACTTAAGTTACATTTCTACTGCAGAACCTTTACTTGTAACAGAGTATTTTTACAGTGTGGTATTAGTACTTTTACTTAAGTAAAAGGTCTGAATACTATTTCCACGTCTGGTAGTTAGCAGTTAGCAGTCACATCCATACTAATCCACTCACTTTTTACTTGTCTATAGCAACAGTCTCAAATATTTCATATATGAATGTAAGGCTTTCATTGCACCACAAAATATCAATTGGAATGACTTGTTAATTGATTTCACAATGCTACAGACACTGCCTAAAACTAATTGATCCCTTCTTCATTTAAACAGATTAAGAAGCTTTTTTCTTTAAACTGCAAATTTGATGTCTGAATTATTTTTGAACACTTCTGCCACCTTGTTAACTTGAAGTAAATTATGTTACGTTTCAAAGCACCAAATGGTGGGAAACCAAATGAGCAGTGATACAGTGATGCTTAAGAAAATGTGTGTGGGTGCAGTGAATGCATTCTGCTCTTTTCTCTTTCGGGTCCCCTAAGCTTGAAACTTAACCTCCACGTAACCTTGTGAGCCTGAGACTGAGTCAGGCTGCACTAGAAACAGAAGTGTGACAAAGAAATGTGCTGTTTGACTGGAATGTCCAACCCAGGAGGGAGGTGACTTGCCGGTCATAATGACAGCGAGTGGGGCAATTACTTGAGCTTTTTTAAATCAATATCAATCAATATATGACAAGACAGTAAAACACCTGCACATGACAAGGATTGAGATCTCAATTATTTTGTCACGTTATATATTTATATTTGTGTAGATGACAGTTTTATGGCAACATTCAATTAATAGAAAAGTTCCTTCAAATTCCTGTTGGAATAAATAAACCTATTACTAAAACTTTTGTGCCTCTAAATTAGAAATGATGGACTACAGTGGTTCTTCGATCCCGGGTTAGGAGGAGCAGAATACGTATATTATATATTGAGGGCAGGGGGACAGGAGATAATGTGTACATTTATAAAACAGACATTACTGACAGGATTTTAGCATCTTTGTTTTTGGATTACACAGTAAATACTGAGTAATAGACAACCACTGCTTAAGATTCCCATGAATCATAATCATAATCCTACATTAAGCCATTATTGTATTTTCATTCAATTCCTTTAATTTCCATCTCTAACAACAATGCACTGATAATGGCAATAGCATACGCTATTTATTTACTCATGGTGGTGATCATTTTACATAAAATAGCAACTTATATATACATACACACACACACACACATATATATATATATATATATATATATATATATATATATATATATATATATACATACACATATACACACATACATCTTGTTCTTATATTTTTATTCCTATTATTATTATTTCATGTACATTGTATGTATGTATATTGTATCCAAGTATTTCATTTATATTTATATTCTGTGCTGTATGACTGATGTATGTTTGCTGCTGCTGTAACACCATAATTTCCCATTTTTTTGGGATCAATAAATAAAAAGAAATATCTATCTATCTATCTATCTATCTATCTATAAAATTGAATATGTTTTACATTGTCTACACTAGCTACAGATATAGACAGCCATGGGGTCTTTTTTAGTTGGCCCAGGAGTGTGCCTGACTCTCTATAAAAGGGTTGAGTAAGCCAAATGTCTGTTGCATTTTACGTGCTTCAGTAGTTCTTATATAGAACGAGGGAGTGGCTCTGAGGCCTTAGTCAGGAAAGGGGCCCCTCAGGTTTGCCTGAACCTACTGACCCCTCTTCTGTCTATAGACCCTCTCCCCGCACTTTCTTTATGAATGGTGTTCGCTTTGAGCTGATTCGAGATTCAGCAATTTTAAGCATGGACCTCCCTGGGACCAAGTATTCAAGTATTGAAATCAACTTTATCCTTGTTATTTAAAACAATTTAAAAGAAAAACAAATACAATATTATCACTATCATTAAGTTTGTGCTCGGAAAAATATTTCATATTCCCAACCAAGCTCTTTAAAATATGGTCACTTAGAAAGAAAAGGTACTTAGTCATTGTGAATCATTTGGCATGTTTGTTGCATGTAACAAAAACATTTCATATCACTTAATGAATGAAATGTTGGAAAATACATTTTCAAGCAGTGGATACTTAAGGTGGTATTTAATCCTTGATTCCCAGCAACCGTAAATCACAAGAAAACAATCTGAAGTCTTTAGAGAGTGGCTCAAGTAATTGCCCCACTCGCTGTCATAATGACCGGCAAGTCACCTCTCTCCTGGGTTGGACATTCCAGTCAAACAGCACATCTCTTTGTCACACTTCTGTTTCTAGTGTATCAGTTACACAAGTTCCTCTACCAAAGTCCCCCCCCCCCCCTCCATCATAGAGAAAGGATGGGAGAGGAAGGTTTTGCAGTCAGCCTACTAATCAGTACTCTACTTTGAGTCTACTGATATGACATTTAGCCTCAAGACCATTTGTGTGTTTATTACTCACAGCCAACATGCTAAACCATAATGGTGAACATGGTAAATGTTAGATGTGGATCAACATCAGCTTGTTAGTATTGTGACTGTGATCATTTTAGTATTTGGCTTAAAACCGTGCTGTGCCTCAGTTTCACAGAGCCACTAGCAGGGCTGTTGACTGTTGTTAGAGCATAAAAAAAACTGCTTCCTTGTAATATGTTTTGTTTTTTATAGATTACTCATAGTGTTCTAACCCCCCCCCCCCCCATCTTCTATTACAGGCGTTTTCCTTCGTTGGAACCGCTCTTCCAAGTGTTTGGACGAGGCCTATGAGGAAATGGTACATATAGTTGCTTACAACAAGGAGCTTCAGAACAAAGTGAACAGCCTGCGCAGGCAGCTGGCCCAGCTGGAAACTGAAGATCCTCTGCTGCAGACGCCATAGAGAGAAAGGAAGCGAGATGGAAGAAAGAGGTAGAAAATTCGGAAAGAAAACATAACTAAATACAAAAACAGATCAATGTCAAACAAGTTTTAGGCTTTAGGATTTTCCATTCACGCAGTTGTCTTTCACACAGTTTACATGACCGAATGGACTAAAACAGTGATGTGCCATGTTGTGTCATTAAGGCTCAATGACATTAAGGCTTCCTAAGCAGGAATGAGAGGGAAAGATACAGGGGGAAAAAAAGAATAATAACAGCCACTTATTTCTCAGAGTGCTGCTAAAAGCCCAACACTTACTCAACACAACATCTCATAGACCTCCAGTATAAATCATCCAAAAAATAATTGACAGTGATGTACGTAATTTAATCAACCAATCATTTAGGTCATTTTTCAAGCAAATATGCCAGACATTTGCTGGTTCCTCTGTCTCTCATGTGAGAATGTGCTACTTTTCTTTATGATAAATCGCTGTAGATTTAATATTTTTGTGTTTTGGGACTGTTGGCCGGACAAAAGGACCAATTGGAAAATGTCCCCCTTGAGCTGTTGGACATTAGGATAGACATGTTTTCAAAGTTTTTGACATTTCATGACCTGAACGATTACAAATACTCGTCACATTAGATGATCATTCAAATAATTGTTAATTACATCCTTATTCTACTATTAGCGTACACGTGTGTGCACAAAGAAAACTGTTCAGTTCCTAAAAGTATACTTTGGCTTTTCAGCTGATTTCACAGCAGCAAAGCCTTATCAAACCCATCTCACACTCGCTGACTCTCATTTATGTACGTAGATATCTAACCATTCAGTGAGAGAGTCCATTTTCATGTGTTTTCATAGATTCTTATGTGTTTTTGGGCATTGATCTTGTTCACGAGGGAATGTTGGACGTGCATTTACTACAGGGTACACGTTTTCACCAATCATCCTGCTGAATGTATATGTACCAGTGAAGCACTGCAGAGTAACTATAGCAACATATAGGCTACTATAAGGCAGCATGTGACTTTGCTGCACGATGAGATGATATAATAAGCGTAGGTAGGGTCAGCACCTACTGTACTGTACAATGAGAGGGGAGGCTCGTCTAATGGGGATCTGACCAAAATATCTTGTATGTTTATTACTTGACATTCCAGTAAGGAAAGACTTATTTAACAAAGCTTTATAAAATGTTAGCTTGCCTCGTTATGTTTGGTCAGTATTTCTTTTTCAATCCCATTATGAATAATATTAAAGGAATCAAATATGTTTGAGCTTATGATGCAGATAAAAATAGGGTCTTGTTGCCACAGTAATGTTGGCCATGTAAATATTAGACTTTACAGAGTTGATGGAGGTTTAAAAAATATAATGTTAATTTAAAGACCAATATATATTTTGGTTATTAAAGTTGAATTATAACTGTTGTTCAAGTACATTATGAAACAGAAAAGTACATTTGCTTTTGTGGTTTAAGATCCAGAACTAATGCACTGTGTGAAAGGCATTTACAAAATCAGAAACCTATAATTATAATGCTTGTAATTAGCCTATTTGTGTTGTCAGTACTCACCAGCTGTCTTCATATTAGACAATAAATGTCTTTAAAATTAAATGTGAAAACATGCCAATTTATCATAAAATGAAAAGCTATTAGACTTAATAATGTGCCGGTGACACAGACACAGATACCCAGTTTTAGTATCAGTGTCTTGCATCCAAAGTGATTGTTTTCTCACCAACGCAGAACTCATGTAGTAAGTCTATTACCAGGAAGGTCACAAAAAACATTGCTCGTATTTCTTCTAAACCTTTAATTGCACTTGTCATTAAGGAAGCATCTAAATGTGTTTAATTCAACAGGACCTATATTTGGTTGGTATAGTGACATGAAGCTAATCCTTAAATGCTATTCATGGGCAAAGGTAGCATAATACTGTAAAGAAAGCTTAATACTGCACTTTAATTACAAAAAGAAATGGTAGTTGTGGGGTTAAATTAAATCCATAGTGGTCACACATGGCCAGTTGTGTTTGTTTTGCCAGTAGGAAATAGCATTTTCTCTGCTTGTTTTTAATGTCATCTTTATACATTTTATATATTTTGCTTTAAGAATGATGTAATAATCACACTAAACTCAACTGATTCCAGCCACTACATTAAACTGCTTTGTAAAGGGAAAGTTGTTTATAGTTGCACTAAATACACGTTTCCCTTTGCAAGAAATAGAGACACCTTACCAAGCGTTGCTTTGTGTGTGCATGAATAGAACAATGCATTCAATCAAGGTAATGGTACGATTTACAGTTGTGCAAATGTCCTTTACATGCAAAATGAATAATGTTATCCTTAAAATGGCCGTTGCTTTGTCAAAGTCAACAAAACTCTGTGTTTGTGCAATGCCTTGCTGCAAACTCCAAATTCAAAATAATCATTGTACTTTTATCCCTGCTGATCAGATGTTTGTAAAATTATTATTATTGTTTAAAATATTGTTGTTGTTTTTTTTAAGTTTTCAAGCCATTAAACTTCATAGCACGGAATATGTTTGATTTTGTAATTATTTAATGAGGTTAGATATGCTAGACAATTGCAGCTTAAGATTCCCATGATGTAAAACCTACATCATAAAAACTCTATAGAAAGTCTTCATATGACATAACTTCAAATTCGATTTCTCATAACCATCCCCTTGTCTGAAAATTGGTAAACAGCAACCCGACCACCCCACGACATATGTTGCCATCGTTGTGAGGAAAGGATCATCTGATGAGCTAACGGGGGAATAAATAGCCAGGGATCAGCTGCTTCAGGGAGGCATGTAATGGCAGCCAGTGTTTACAGTGCTACTGTCCAGCCATCACTCTTCTTTCCATATCAATGTAGCCTTGGGTCTGTCAGCACTCTAATTTCATGGCTGAAAGCCTCGGCAGCCTCTTGGAACAATGGAGGACTGTGTGTGCCCTCACTTAGGTGTCAAGTGGAACCCATGTGGTTTTTTTGTCTTTGCTTCCCAGATGTTCTTAGCTGGTGGTTTGGCCTTGCTTCACCAAACTAACACTAAAAACAAACAAACCTGTGTCATCTCACAGTCATCAGATATCATTTACTTCTCATGTTCCCTTGGAATCAAGAGTTTTGTTTTTGTCAAAAGTGTGTCCGTTTACAGATTAGCTTGTTTGCCTTCCTGGTGATGACAGGCGTGGGGGTGTGCACCCGTCAACCACTCACATGCCAGCACAGATCTAAATCCCACCCATGGCTTGCTCCCCTAGGAGACATTGTCTACTTCTTTCACCCTCCTTTCAACTGCAAAAACAAAGTCAAACAGATTGTGTGAACACATCTTACCTTGCCCTTGATAAACATGAATGGATTCTGTTACATTTAAATCAAAGATGCTTTAGAATATTACACCTCCCTGTTCCTGTATGGCCACAAACCCCTGCAGTTGCAGCCACAATGATTCAGTGTTAAGTCCTTTTACAAACATTATAATTTGCTAATCATTTAATGTGTTTTATGCATTAGGCCAATCTTTTATTTTGCTTTATGTACAGATACCTTTAAATTACTCATTGACCTGTGTCAGTATTTGTGTAGAACTTTTATATCTGCAGCATAGACGTGTGAGGTGATATGATCCTACCTGTTGTTACTGTCCTGCTGCAGCGCTCCTTTTGTACCGTGGTGAGATATTGCTTCACTATACATTGGTTCTATTACAAGACATAAAAAGTAAAATAATTACTTTAAAGTCTGTTCAAACCCCATTGACCCAACGATGCGTCAGTCATTACACGCTCGGACTATGTGGCCAATCGTTCAAACCCACAGAATTTTATTTTAAATTCCAAATCCCAAAGTTTCCAAAGAAAATGTAAGCGTCGGGCTTTTGTGGAAACATGTGAAATGATGCTTTATACAAATCTATAGTGTTGCCTCTTGATGATATGGAGAAACCATATAAACAGTACTGTAAATAGTACTGTTTTTCATTAGTACAACAGTCACATTTTATACATTTTTAGACATACTATTGCCATAAAATATAGCAAACTTATAATGTGTTCAGAGTATGGCATACTGGAGCTGAAATTATTAGTCAGCTAATTGATTTTATTCGACAGAAAATAAATTTGCAGTCGTTTTAATAATCGACTTTTTAAGCAAAAATGCGATACATTCTTTGCATTTCGCATGACAAATGTGAACATTTGCTGATTTTCTAGAATAGGAAACTGAATATGTTTGGGTTTTAGACGGTTGATCAGATTAAACAAGCTATTTAAATAGGTATATTTGGGCTTTGGGAAATTGTGACGTCACTTTTTCTGATACAGGCAGCCAAATAATTGAAAAAGTAAAAGGGCGGCTGAATAATGAAACAATCAATCACATATCAGAATACAGCCTAACTTAATCCCCCACCTCTCCACCAGTTTTATATCAGGCTATACATCACTGATTAATCTACACCAAGTGCAAATCACTGCGCTCACATGTCTCTAAGGACGGGTCATGTGTAGAATCACCTTCTAGCGCCCAGAGAGCTCAGGTGGTAGAGCGGGCGCCCATATAGCGGGTCCGGGTCCGGTTTCGACTCCGACCTGCGGCCCTTTGCTGCATTTCATTCCCCCTCTCTCATATATCCTGTCAAATAAAGGCCTAAATGCCTCCCCCCCC
>NC_045750.1:13773112-13778327 GCF_008692095.1 Etheostoma spectabile | reverse complement strand
AAAAAAAAAAAAAAAAAAAGACTAAACAAAAAACTATTTACTACTTGGAGACAATGCGTGGCCTCAGTTGAGCTCCAGTGAATGGATGCACTAACCGGATTAGCAGCCATGCTGAGGGCGGGGCGGGGTCTGTGAGGGGGGACCGCACCTCCGGGGCTCCACCAATCAGAGATAACGTTGGCTTCCCCTGGAACCAGATGGTCGCTGATAGCCTATATAGCTTGAAGACAAAGCTGATGCAACACCGGCCGGAGTTAACACGGACATCGCGTCAGAGCGCAGCAGCTCAAAGGAGGAAGCCGCATCTTATTTACAGAAAACCCGTCAGACAGGAGTTTGTGCAGTTTATAGTCCTAAAGATTAACTGGTAAGTAAACTGCTTCTTTTGGATTGTATGTATTAGCCTTGTCCGCTCAGATTTAGAAACTGAAATGTGTTTAAAATATTTTCAACCTGATTTATTAACATGTAGTTTACAATCCTGTATTTAATTTGACTACTGCGCCAACGCGTTGCCCTTATCATTGTATGCTTCTTTTATATAAGAAGCATACAATGTGCTTTTCTGGTCGAAGCAAAGACCCCTTCTTAATTATATTGTGGCTTCACTCCGGCGCACCTGCCTGCTTTCATTTGTCCGGATGGCTGACTGCGTGTCACTGATCCCCATTTATATGTGTCATATATTTATATAATTGAAAAATCGTCAAGATCCTCAGACTGCTCACCACCACAGCAATGTAGATTAGCAACCCTACCCTCAAGGAATTAAATTCCAAGATCCACCATTACGCGCCACATCAGGTGCCAGAGAGGGGGACAGCTCTGAGCCCCCTGTTACACAACTGTCTTACCTTCACGTGAAGATGTTGGCACAACAGTGCATGGCATGCTGTGAGGAGGGTAAAGGGTCAGTGCCACATGCAAGATGGAACGAGCGCACTTTTTGTTTCTCTGGCGAAAAGTAGTCTAAAACTTAAGCGGTTAATTATGCTCCATCTATGATCTTCCTTTAAAGAAGAATACTCTTCTGTGTATTACGTTATGTGTTTTAGTGCAAATTATAATTAAAAAGATCCCTCAAGTTCCATCGTTCCAAAGATAAATGCTGTCCCATTAACGGTCGACCTGTTCTTGGCACCAGTAGTTTTCGTCTGCACGCCCTCTTTCCCTCATTGGCTCTCCCTGAAGGCAGGGTCGTATAAATACTCCCAAGTTGCTCTATTCTTTCCTTTTTTTGGAAGCTCGCAGCCGTCTCGGTAAGTTGGGTCCACTTTTGAAATGATGCGTTAAGCTCAGTGATAAACGAATCAACAAAGGTTGCTTTACATTAGATTCATCCTTCTGCGCTGTGTAACTTCTTTAAATGATGCACATAGCGGTTTGAGAGCTGCTTTCATTGTGCTGACTCAGTTTTCCATCGTGTGTAGTCGTGTGGGTTTCTACTTAATAAAATGCATGATGGAATACATATCTAGAGTAATGACTCATAAAAATATGAGGTGAAAGCTAACTGGCTGTGAGTGGGGTTGCCAAGCGCTCGAGTGCGCCGTAGCTACGTTACGCGCCTCTTTGGAAACAGCCCTATCATTTGCATTTAGCTGAAGCCTACGTGTCTTATGCGCTGGCCCATTTTCACGCGTCTCAGACCATTTTTCAGTGTTATTTTTCTGTAGAAGTGTAACTCTTGCGAGTTCCACCATTTGGCCACATTTAGAAGAGTAATTAAATTGTCTCCGAAAGTGCCAGTTTTGTCGTCTGGTCCTCAGACTGTCTGTCTCTCGGCGCCTGGGGTCTGGAGAGGAGCCAGAATCTCTTGACACAGAACGTAATGCCTCGGCCAAAAATTTACTGAAAGAGGCCACCAGATGATGGCAGTCAAACATAATAAAAATATATATATATCTAAAGGGGTTTTCAATAGATTGGTGGAAAAAAGGCACATTTCACTGCTCTTTAAAGAAAAAAAAGCTCATGACACATTGAATTTCACTCATGCCTGTAGAATTTGACAGTTTTTACCCTAGTATGTGATCATACTTTTCTTGCTCCGCAGGTACCAGCATGCCTGTCATCAGAACCCTCAGTAAGGTGGCCAAGCAGGCCCTGCTCAGCACCCCAGGGTGCAGCTGCCAGCCCCTAACTGCTGTACGCAACATCAGCTTCTCCCCTCGGCAGGTGACTTCTGATGCCAGCTTCCATTCTGTGTCCTTCTCAGAAACAGACCACCCCAAGGTGCTTATCACAGGTACGCAAGCATTCTTTTTTTGATATTTAACAACCCTGTTAAAGTACAGCGCAATCCTTTTTGACAAGAGGTCCAGCAGCATTTTTTAGAGAAGTCATGAGCTGGCAAAGATTCAAAGCCAGCAGGATTTTTAACACGTTTGGCAATGAAAACAGAATGGGATGACAATGTGTAGGCGTCAAGTGCTATGACCTTTTTTTCTTATGGTGCACTCTCCTTCTTAGTTAGTTCAGTCTCCATGGACACGGGTATTGATGATTATTAGCTGCTGCTGATTTGCTGATGTGTGCGTTGTCCGCCGATGACACCTAGTGTTTCTCTCTCTGTCTAATGCAGGTGGCCTTGGGCAGCTTGGGGTGGGGCTCGCCAAATTGTTGAGGTAAGATTTCTTAGATTTAATCTTGCATTAACCACAAGTCATTTACTTACAGCTGGCGAGAGGCCAACTGACAGATAAACTGCAACAATGTAAGAACTGGTATTTTTTAAGTTGCATAACATTGACCTCTTGCTTTACAGAAAGAGGTTTGGAAAGAACAACGTCATTCTGTCCGACATCAGGAAGCCTCCAAGCAACGTTTTCGACAGCGGTGAGTCGACTCATATACTGTACTGTATAAGAACTGAATTCAGCAGTCTGGAATTATTCAGATTCCGACTTTTAAGACAGGCCAGAATCCTATTTTATTACATTCATTTGAGCCATTTAATCTCAAGAAACAACACATAGGTAGCATCAACATGTAATATTTCTTCAGTGTCTAGGCAATCTTTAATTACATCAAAGTTGCGTTCCTCTGGTGAGTGTAGCAGGGACTAATATAAAAACCCTTTAAAAATGCAAACATTTGGCGATGAAGGTTGTTAATGTGTTACAAATGTACCACAGCTGTATTGCCAAATACAAAAACAGTGTTATCAAATAAATCCTGCAAAATTGTTATTAATGATCTTCCATTGAAGCACAAGAGGGAGTCATATTTTCCTGACAATGTTGGTCAGAAATTTCCCCGAATGAATGACGCACGGTGACGCATGTCCTGCCTATGTCCAGTAATGAGCTGTCCAAAGACATGATGAACGTAGCAACTTTGCGTTGCAAAATTAAACTGGAATACATGTGACAGGAAAGAAACTTCCATACGTACAGCAAATTAAGAACTAGTAGGACAGATAATCAGTGTATTACAAGCTGGTATTGACCCTGAGACACAGATGAATTGAGCAGTTGATTTATAGAATCTTTAATCATCTCTTTCACCGTCAGGCCCCTTCATCTACTCAGACATCCTGGACTACAAGAACCTGCGGGAGATTGTGGTGAACAACCGCATCACTTGGCTGGTTCACTACAGCGCCCTCCTCAGTGCTGTTGGAGAGGCTAACGTGGCCCTGGCGCGCTCTGTAAACATCACCGGTGAGCACTTGCTAACTTCATCTTATTGGGTCCTGACAATCGTGACAATGTCCCCTCAAATGTGGGTGAAGTGTGGTGTCCTAAGGGTATGGTTCTTCGTCTGTTTCTTAGGGCTTCACAACATCTTAGACATTGCAGCCGAGCACGGGTTGCGTCTGTTTGTCCCGAGCACCATCGGTGCCTTTGGTCCCACTTCTCCCCGCAACCCTACGCCAGATCTCTGTGTGCAGAGACCTCGCACCATCTATGGTGTCTCAAAAGTCCATGCTGAGCTGATGGGAGAGGTTAGACTTCAGATTTCTTTCTTTTTGTCATTCCAAAACCAGATCCCACATAAACCATACCCCTGATATATAGGGAGTTTAACCTGGCATTATTCCTCTCTTCTTATATTTAAGTTGTAACATGTAACGTAGCATATTGGTATTGGCTGTAAAAACCCACTGAACATTCACATTGTGTTATCAATAATGGATTTCTGTCTGTTCTTTTACAGTACTACCACCATCGTTATGGCCTGGACTTCCGCTGTCTTCGCTACCCAGGAATCATTTCTGCTGACTCCATGCCCGGGGGTGGCACAACAGGTGAGAGAGATGGAATTCAGACCGTATACTACCACGAGGTTTCAATTTAAATTTAAATGGACGTCTATTCCTGCACTGCTCCCGACATGCCACAAGTTTGTTATGTAACTGACTTACTGCAGGGTGTTGTCGTGGCCTGTTGTATTTTTAGGCCAGCAGATAACTTGATGCAATATCGCCATATTTTCACTTGTCTAAATAACCATCACTTGTAAAATCACTGACATAACAGCAGTTTCTTTGAATAATTACTAATAATGCGTGTGCAGTGTTGCATTTGTTCCTTTTTTATTTTAGAGTTCATTAGCTGGGCTTATTTGAGAATTTGTGTAACCATAATGGTTTTTATTTCTGCCTCTGACCAGACTATGCCGTCCAGATTTTCCACGATGCGATCAAAAGTGGCAAGTTTGAGTGCAACTTGAGACCCGACACGCGGCTGCCAATGATGTACATCGACGACTGCCTGCGTGCCACGCTGGAGGTGATGGAGGCGCCAGTGGACACGCTGAGCATGAGGACCTACAACATCAACGCCATGAGCTTCACCCCTGAGGAACTGGCCCAGGAGCTCCAGAAACAGATGCCCGAGCTGGAGGTCACATATGACATTGACCACGTACGGCAGGCCATTGGTAAGTCCCCTTTTTGATGCACACTGACCGATGTGGCCACTACTACTAAATACTAGACAATTAAACATTTTGACCTTCATTTCAAAGGATTCTACTGAGTCAGCTGCTTTGAAGACATCGTCATTTGTTATCTGACATGCTAAAATATTGAGAAAAAAATTAACTTAGTATTAAGCTGAGCAAGGGTGCATTTCATTTCTCATAAATTGTTGTTTTCATTTGCAAGAGGAAGATTGTGTAGTTTCTTATTTCAAATGTTGCAAAGACATGCTTTAAGGCTATTGGCAAACCCAGATTAGATTATACTTTATTCATCCCACAACGGGGA
>NC_045750.1:13772982-13773102 GCF_008692095.1 Etheostoma spectabile | reverse complement strand
TGTTACAGCAGCAGCATTTTTTCAATAACAGCAAAAAAACAAACAAACAAAAACACACAAGCAAGTAAGCACACAAGAAATGCAGACAAACAATAGACAATGATAATATGGTAGACTGAG
>NC_045750.1:13770282-13772972 GCF_008692095.1 Etheostoma spectabile | reverse complement strand
AAAATGGCGTCAAATAAAGGTATTTTAAAGTGCGGTTGCTATGACACAAGAAACAATATTGCAATGTAAGTGACGTTAAAATTAAATTGAATGTGTAGTTAGAGTAATGAAGCAAGAGTCAGTAGCATAATTTAAATTATATTCGATCTGAAGTTAGTTAACTTTAATCAGAAACTGATGCATGCTGTGAATCAAAACCAGTATGTTTTTTTTTGTTTTGTTTTTTAAAATAAAATTCTACGTCTCGCTTTTGTGTTTCTTACCAGCTGACAGTTGGCCAATGAACTTCGACGACTCCAATGCACGGAAGGACTGGGGCTGGAAGCACGATTATGACCTTCCAGAGCTCGTCCAGACGATGCTTAACTTCTTCGGCGCCGAGACGCTCATGGCTCGTGCTAACTGAAGGCGGACAGCGAGTGTTCTTTGTACATAATGTAAAAACTGACCAAAGAGAATAGAGTAACAAGGCCTGTACATAGTCGTTCTCTCACTTCTCTGTAAAATCAGAAGGGCTGTGCTTGCCTGGCATAAGGCTACCGTTTCTCCAGAATGAAAGGTCAGTGCAGGCTAGACAATCCTCCCTGCTCCTGTCTATCTACCCGTGCTTTGCTCTTTCTGCTCATCTTTCTTCTTGGAGATTTAAGCAGTCTGTTAATGGGAGGCTGTCAGCAGTATCTGTGATAACAAGTGGCGTGTGAAAGCTTATTTGGATGTAATACAAGATGACTTGCATGTTGATCAATTGTGCAAAATTGTGCACTGTCGTAAAAAATCAATTTCGCAAAGGGAGAATGTTGCATTGTGTATTTGTGACCAGTTTTTTCTTTGGAGATCCAAATTGTTTTCTTCTACATTTCAAAAGGTTGCCCTGGGGTTTAAATCAAGGAACTTTGTATTTAGAGGTCCTTTGATGCACTTTAGACAGAATTATATCTTAAAAGTACTGACAGGCAAATGAGTCTGATAAGTCGCATCTGTATTTCGAGCAGTGCAGAGCGATAATTCTTAAGAATTGTTTTTCTGTTTTTATTCCACGTTAACATTATTTATTCTGTCTGTTTGTGTTAAAACATGTGGGAGCTTCATCAAGTGGAAGCATTTCTTAACACTTGTTTCTAAGCGTTCCTCTCCACTTTTATTGTTGTTTTATTTTTTTTTCATCAACTCTAATGGGATTATTTTAACACAAAAGAGAAATGTGAAGCTGTATGCCACATTTCCGTTTGGCCACATTTGGTGGTTTCTGTATTTCAAATTTTGTATGAGAAATGCTTAAAGTGGTTTCTACGTGAAAGTTTGTTCTCCAATCACGCAACAAGCTTTGACAATAAAGTATTTTCCACATACCTCTGCTAGTTTCTGTTGTCCGTTTCACACCCTCGCAACATGAATGTAATTTAATCTAACAGGTTCTTGCAGACTCTCTTTCATTAACATACTGCATAGCAAGTTAACTTAGTTCTTACCTTACACGTTGTGGCAAATATTTGAACACAAATTATCGTCACTGTCGACACTTCACTTCTGTTAACGGGTCTGTCTGTCTTTGCTTAAAGAGTTACATTTGTAAGATTTTGAAAGAATGAACTTTCATTTCTTTTAAAGCATAGTATAGAGAAGCCTTCAGTCTTTTTGGGTTGTGAGTTACGCAAGCTTGCGAGCATTAACTAGATATCACTTACAGCATTAATGGCAGTGTGTAACACCCAGCAGAAAATATGCAGAGCATGCATGTAGTGATCTTGTAGTGATGGGCATTCTGTAGAGTAAAGCTCACATGCAGTGACACTCATGTTTCTAAAATATGAAATTACCGTGTTACGCAACATGAACCTCCGTCCCTCGTCTTTCTCCTGACATGTGCAGCTGTGAATATACTCTTACCGCCATTCAAGGTTACAGCTTTGTCTTGTGCATTTTACAGTTGGCCTCAAACTGAAATTGCTATTTTTTCAAACATCAATACTTAGAAACATTGTGCAGCTGCAGCCATAATTGTGACTGTGTGGCACAGGTTAAATTTCATTCGTGATTTTAATGCTGTATTATGGACTGATATGTCGATAACTTGTTTTAGCATAGAGTGTAAAAATGGAAGTAAATGTTTTAATGCTGGATATGGATGAAGCGTGATTACGATTAACAATATTTGAAGTGTACACCATACAACACTGGGTAAAAGCAAGCTTACCATGTGCATATTTCATATTTATAACAAAGTGAGGCGCACTTGAGCGGTAAGACAGACTGAAAATGTAGCATAAAGTTTCACTGAACTGTCTGCTTTTGGTTTATATTTTCTCCAATGTGTGTCTAACTGATACAAATGTATTTCCCCAAAACGATGGAGTAGAGCAGGCATACTGATATTCAACCATACTCTAGTTGAACCAGCCAAGACGGGGCGCCCAAAGAGCTCACCTAGTAGAGCGTGCGCCCCATGCACGTGTGTGTGCGTGTATGTCCATGTATGTGCGCCCCATGTAAGGGATAGTCCTTATTGCAGCGGCTGCAGGTTTGACTCCTACCTGCAACTCTTTGCTGCATGCCCTTCCCCCCCCTCTCTATCTCTCCCCTCCATCGAGAGCCTGCTGACCTACTGCATCCCAGTATGGTATGGCAGCTGCACCGTGGCAGACAGGGAGAGGCTGTAGAGGGTCGTAAGGTCAGCACAAAAGATCCTAGGC
>NC_045750.1:13732804-13770272 GCF_008692095.1 Etheostoma spectabile | reverse complement strand
CCTCCCTGATGGACATCTACACCTCCCGCTGCCTCAGCAGAGTGGAGAACATAATCAAGGACAGCTCCCCTCCCAGCTCCGATCTGTGTGACCTGTTGCCCTCGGGAAGGCGCTACAGGTGCATCAGAGCACGGACTAACAGACTCAAGAACAGTTTCTTTTCCAAAGGCCATAACCACCCTGAACTCACACACGCACTGACTCCACTCCACAGCCTACCCCCCCCCCCACCCGCGGACTCTCTTCTTCCCTCCTACTGTGCAATACTGTTATTGTTACATAATACCTTAAAGGACACTGGAATCTGTGCAATTTCATACAGTGCAATATTCATTTTATTACTGTGCAATATTTATTTATTTATCATTTAGTACTTAACCATTTCATTTCATTAGAGTGCAATATGTATTTATTTGTTAATACTTATCTACTTTTCACACAATGTGTATTCAAAGCCATTTTTACATGTGTATATACAGTAGTTGCTCTCAGGACTCAGAACTGTGCACCAAGTTCCCCCCCCCCTCTCTTTTTTCTCTGCACTACCTACACTTTATATTTTTATATTTTATAGTCTTATATTTTATATTTTTGTATTTCGTGTCAACACTGTAAAGGGGTTGCTTCAATCTCATTGCGCAGGTACTGCACTCGTGTATAATGACAATAAAGGCATTACATTCTACTCTATTCTATTCTATTCTTTCATATCCTCAGCTGTCCTATATAATAAAGGGCTAAAATGCGGAGAAAAAAAGCACATCAATAAGTGCACTAACCCAAGGCTGCTGCATTTCACCGAATGGGCCCGTAAACTGTAACCCTGCGGACAACAATGTCCTTCACTACACGCTTGATGGCCTTTCTTCAATTTCTCTGTGTCAGTAATTGGAGCTGTTCCGGGTGACCTTGGTTGGTTTTGTTGTGCAGTTGTGCTGCAGAGAGAAGAGAGCACAGAGGGAAAAACAGACTGAGTGCAACGAGATTTGCTTCATTCAGCTGAAATAAATGATGAGTAAGGTGAGGTGCATTTTTCCATTTGTTCCTAATCATGAACAACTCAGGCTGAAGAGCACACAGGCTTTCATGTCAACCAAACACTTGGTTGCCAAACATACACTCTCACCAATAATTGTGGGTGAATAAAAACGGCAGGTGTGCTCTCCGATTTGAATTGAAAAATCATATTTTTTTCATAATTTTTAACAAACCTTCAGAAAGTGTATGCAGATATTTATTTTCACACCTCCTTGTAAGAAAGAATGATTTCACACTGTTCTCACATCCAGACGTTCTGCAAATAATATTATCTTTGTTTTCCTAAGATTTTGCGGCTTTTATAACGGAGGAAGAGAAAACATTGTTAACACCTCATGGAATTGGAGTCTAAAGTACCTCATTCATACTTACTGGCATGACTACAAAAGTGTGTCCTCTTCATTTGAATGTAAAATAGCAGCATTCGTTTTTGTAGTTTTTTTGTTAATCATAAAAGGGGTTCGGTAAACAAAGAAAGAAAAATTAACAAACAGAGAAAGGGAACTTATTTAGCCATTCCAAATGTTAAAGTCCTTTTTAAATAAGACATTGTCATTTCTGTCCTCCCACATAGATTGCAATTTCTATACCTTCGGGAGTTTGGTAGCAAAGTGGAATTGCAAATAAAAATCTATATTTGCATTGGATTTGCCATGCTCCACTGTACTGCTCTATTTTATTTTCCGCCATCAAGAACAGAGTTTTTTTTTTCCTGACATTTAGTGTAGAGTGCGCGATGGTCTTGAAGAACTGAGAGGAGCCTACAAAGGACTAATGCAGGAAAGTAAACACACATCTTTCAGGATTTACAGCACATACAGGCACATGTGCCAGCCAATGTAATGCAAACAGAGGACACACATTCCTGCATGTACATTTTGTTTTGCAAGCCTGTGAATGTGACTGAACATGTGTGCCTCCCAGACAAAGCTTTCCATTGGAGGGTGGAGGAGGAAGGTGTTTTGAAACAGAAAGAAAGAAGCACTTGTAGACACATTCTACTTTCTCTAGTAAGGGAAAGCAGCGTGTTATGTAATAGTCTCCCTGGGTGTGCACATTCGCCAGCAGTTCCTCCTTCTGCCAGCCAATCAGAGTATGTTGCATCTAATGTTGGCCTGGAGCAGAAAGTGAAGAACGAAAACATAAAGAAGGCCAGGGGAGGGAGCTGCTGGGCAGTGGGCCAGAAACGCCTCAACACTTGGTGCCACTCTGTTATTCTTCATTGAGACCTGTTGCCTTGGTAATAAGAGCCCAAGGCCCCGTCACCACCGCCCTCCTCTCTCCTCTAGCCTCAAGATAAATGTCTACAGTACTGCTGTACAGTACTACAGTCCTACTGTACATCACACACATGCTTTTAGTCAGCTGAGTAAAAAATGTAGCCTACAGTCTTGTGGCTTCTCACCCTCCTACACAACCACACCCTAATCCCATGCTCATGTGTAACAATGTTTCACAATTACAGAAGAACAGAAGTGACTGCATCAAGAAGCAAAACTCTTTTGCCACTTATTACAGTCTCACTGGGTTTAATGGTCTTTATGTTTATTATTTTGTCTTTTAATGCTGCCTTCCTGCGAAAAAGAACATGCTCCTGGGAGACAAAAAAAGAACTGATCTTTTCTCTGCTCCAGTAGTCTGGAACATGGTCAGAAAATCAATGTTGACATCAGGCACATGGTCATATTTATGAGCTCTATGATTCAATGATCCTTGAACTGTACATTTTGAATGAGATTTCTGACCTTTTTATAGCGAGTACATAGTAAAGTGTGCTCGCTATTTTTTTAATCCTTTTAAATCAGGACAAAATTGCTGTAACATACAGAGAACTTTCTCAGTGTGAGAACAAAGAAGAAGGGGAAAGAAACTGGAATGGTAAGGTCAAATGCAACAATACCACCCAGTATCATGATTCCTTTTTGTCAGCTTCTTTGTATCACACAGTCAGGTTGACAATAGTCACTGTCACTGAGCCCTTTCAGGCTTCTCACCCTGTTACACAACTTAATCCCGGGCTTCAAGCAGTATTTCTAACCACATATTTGGGGTTAGATTAGAGCTTCACAGTACCAAACAAACTGAATGTGTCTGTCAAACTGTCTAACAACAGCTGATATGATCTTGTTCACTTTAATCCCACAAGTAAAAAGGTGCAATAGGACGAGATTCTGTGGCATTTACGATTGTCATTAACATGGAAGCAAAAGTTTGTTTAGTAATATAAACATTTTAAACTGTGGTTCCTTCCTGAGAAAAACAAATCCTGAAGGTGACCTAAGCTGACCCTTTTTCAAAGAACTACACACTAATCATATTCCTGGGGAGGAATAAATATTATGCCTATGTGTTATGTCCTTAGTCACACAAGATATGTAAACACACCCTCATATCAAGCCTAAAGGTTTTCCCTTTCGCAGGGCTGATAAGTGTTCCCAGAAAGCTTTCATAACCCAGAAGTTGCTCAATGACACTCATTTTTACAGTGTTTAATTGGAATCAGTTAACTTTAACACACTGTAACACCCTAACAGCAACTTCAAGATGAGACTAAAGCAACCACCCAGAAACATCCACTACCACTGTCCACTTATGTTACTGATGCTACCATCTAGTAGTTTTAGCTTTCTACTAATGCCTTGGTTGCTGGTTGTTTATTTAGGTTAGTATGTTGTCTTCTATGTTGGTTATAAGTTACATGAGGGGACTTACATATTTATGTGAATCCACTCCAGACAGTCCAGTTGGACGTGTTGTCCTGTTACAGAAGGCAAGTGTTTTTGATGGCAGTAAAATATTTTTTAGTTTTAGTTTAAATGAGTATTTGGAGGACAAACTGATGATTGTCTACTCATGTGCTTATGAACATCTCAACACAGTGATATTTGTTTCAGTACAAAAAGAAGCTCAAACACTGTAACCTTGTACAGCTGAGGGCGGCCTACGTGCATCACATGCATCAGCAAAAACATTATGACATTGGCTGTTGTAGCAAGAACACATTAAGCAATACTTTGTTTGAGTTGGGCAGATCATATGTAAGTTTTGGGTGGAGCTTACAAAAAAGTTAGTGGACTGATGTCAGCTGATTGGCTGACCAAAAATACATATAATGGTATTGTATAGCTATTGAAAGACATGTTAATATTGTTTTGAGGACAATATATGTTTATTTTATACAATGTCATTTGTAATTGTTACATTTCTGTTGAATGCTAACATTATATAAATACAAGAAGATGATATATATTATATCAATATAAAATACTGTAAATAATATTATTGGGCTGTCGTTTTGGGTTCATTGAACCTGAGTGACCCAGCACAAGTAGCATGTTTCATGATGTGGCTGTGGCGCTCTCTGTCGGCTGAGATAATCATTTGCAGTGATATTATTAAAATAACTTTAATAATAATTGTTAGAATAATATAATAATTACCATACTTTCATCCGTATGGAATATGACACATGAAAATATTTGATTTGTTTAAGACATACACAACCAGCGTGGTCATATCATCCATGGGGCATTTATTGTCTTCAGGCATATTTTTGGGAAACCCTACGCGACCTGCGTCTAGCTGTTTAAGGACCACAAGATGTCTATGCTTGCTGAGCGTACGTAAATTTATCTTAGAGTTTTGACGGATATTTCCCTGTTTCTTTCACGGTAACAACGTGAATTTATATGTTTTATGTTTGCTGAAACCCGCCGCAATCAGCTATAGAGAGGCTTTCTTCCGAAAGTATTCCGTACTTGTTAAACTATTCAAGTAGCTAGCATTAGCATTGATACAGCAGTCTGTGTAAACACGTGCTTTCTCTTGTAACTCTGTATCTCACTGCAGAAACATCTCATTAGCTCAGTTTAGCTAACTGAATTGTGCTTAATCGCCTTGCATTTGTATTTATTTATTTCCTTTTTTATACATATTTGGTGTAAGCTATGGCACTGACATTGTTCCCAATGGTTCTCAGCATGAGTTTTAAGCATTGCTTCTGCTCTGATTTCCGTAACGTTGACAGTTGTCAGCCATTGAAGTTACATGCACATGACACGTCATTGTCCTCATTATTATCTGGGCCAAGCAACTCGCACGTCAATGCGACGCCAACTAGACCTTAAGTGTGTGTGTGTGTGTGTGTGTGTGTGTGTGATGTTTGTGTGTTTATTTGGTGTGTGTGTGTGTGTGTGTGTGTGTGTGTGTGTGCGCGCGCGCGCGTGCACACGCACACACACTTAAGGTCTAGTTGGCGTCGCATTGACGTGCGAGTTGCTTGTCCCAGATAATAATCAGGACAATGACGTGTCGTGTAATGTTTTGTTGGATGATTTTCATGATATGATTTTGCTTCTCTCTATCCAGCCCGGAGGAAACAGAAGTGGTCTGTTGACCCCAGGAACAGCAGCTGGAGTAAGGATGACTCCAAATTCGGTCAGAAGATGCTGGAGCGAATGGGCTGGTCCAAGGGCAAGGTGAGATGGATCTTCCTGGTTGGGTCAAAAGTGTATGAATGAGTTGGTGAGCATCTGTGTCAATGTTATGTCCTTTCTTTTCATGTTAAGGGCCTTGGCAGAAGTGAGCAAGGCTCCACTGACCATATCAAAGTAAAACTTAAAAACAACAACTATGGTCTTGGAACCAGTGCCAGCTGCGAGGTGAGCACACACTTTGACTTAATACATATGCACACAAAACATAATTTTGTGTGCATTTTTTTCCACAATTTTTTTTCATTTCAAAGGGTAACTACTGTTTTTTTTTCCAACCTTTTATCCTATGTTTGTGTATGTAAGTGACTGATAGCAACAACAATCGTTGAAATTGGCCCAGTAATAACCGTCAGCCACAGACGGGCTAAAAAAAGTTTTAAAAAGATCATACTCTTTAACAGAAAGGTTGACCTCCTTAGAAATCCGTTCTATAATGTTGTCAGACACTTAGAATATTAATCTGAGCCTGTCAATGGCAAAACAAGCACTTGTGTGAAGGTAAATACAAGCTGCACAATTGCATTATTAAATTATATTGCAGCTTGTTTTGACACTGCAGCAGTCTTGCTTAGTACTGGACCAATGTCAAAGACTGTTGTTCCCGCCAGTCACTTAGACACAAAAACATATGTAGCTAGTGTCCAGGTTGAGAAAAAAACAGCCTTTAACATGTACAAAAAACACAAGTTTCTTTTTTTGAATGATTTTCCAAGAGAACCTGTTATTAGATCCAAATAGTGATTAGATCTCTCACAAAGCTGTTTGTAGATGTAGATTTCAATGCATGGGAGCAGTATATTTTTATCTGCCTTGAGGGGGTTTATTTAAACTACTTGAATTTATCATTTATCTTGAGGAATATTACACTCTCTAAAATTACATTTATTTCAGTTTAGATGTAAATGATTACACAAATAGTCAGGCTAACCCATTAATACTGAAAATCCACCATAGTATATAGTAATATTGCATTATACAGAGAGATGTTTCTACTATACAACTACTCTTTCATATAAATGGGCTGTAATAAAATAATAAACCCCTGTCAGTTTTACACAATTCAATTTAACAGCACCGCACACTTCATCCTTCAAAATGGTCACAAAGTAAAAATAACACCTAAACCATTATAGCCTTCACAAAGGGAGGATTTATGGCAGGATGGTTGTATTAGATTGCATTAGTTTTAGCTAGGTGTACCTAATAAACTGGCAACTGAGTAAAAAAAATCCATAATTATCTCCTGTATTACTTTTGAAGTTAATTGCCGGTTCTGTTGTGTTGACATCTGGTCTGTTCACAGGATAACTGGATTGCCCACCAAGATGATTTTAATGAGCTTCTTGCTCAACTGAACAACTGCCATGGTCAAAACAGCGGCAATGGTATGTATTGTTTATAATGTGCATATAGTGCCCTGTTTACTTACGGGTCGAGAATTTATTTGTTGTGGTCAAGTGTGTGTACTCTTCAAACCAGTGCCACTTGTTCTTCATATACTAATTAAAGAAAATGTTTTAATTGATAAAAAAGTGACTATAAATAGTTGATTAGATCTGGCAAATGGATATTGCCTATTGTGTGTATATATTTGTGATTACATTTCTACTTCTTTTCAACTAGTGGGTCGTAATATAGAAATATATGTACTCACATAGAATACATACATATTGAATTGAATATGGTATGACTGACACTATAGTATCTAAAGTTGATACATCAATGTATACTTAACTCCAGCAAGCATTGAATGACCCCTCGCATGCAATATGTAACATGCGATATATAATACTTTCAGTTGTAACCTTCCCAACACTGTGGCTCTATATTAAACTACACGACTACACCAAATTACAGTGCAGCTAATGCTGGCTGGTTGGACAGTAGAGGGTGCTGCACTGCAACATTTAGAAGAGAAAGCTGTGTCTGTCATACAATAACCGTCTTTATCACTGTTCTGGGAAACGTAGCATTTATAGAATACTGTTTTATTCGAGTTGGTAAAGATGTGCAATTATGATGAACATGAATTTGTAACTACACATGGACATATTTTCTTTTGTATTATTTTGTAAATATCTATAGGACCTCCACCACCAGAAGAGCTGAAAGGATTCAGCTTGGAAGAGAAGTCCAAGACCTCCAAAAAGAGGGTCCATTACATGAAGTTCACTAAGGGTGAGTTTATCGTTACTGCTGGAGGTCTGAGGGATAAACCTAGCTCCGGAGAAATGTGCACGCAGGGTCAACTTTTCTCATTCTCACCAGTCATTACATTGATTAGCTTTTCGTATCCTGGAACAAACTCAGCCATTCTGAATTACGAGTTCAGCGCATAATAGAAATTATCTCCTGAAAAATGTATCTCTGTTTTAGATAAAATAGTTTCAAGGCAACCGTGTACTAATTTAGGCCTAGCAAAAATGTTCCTTCCAGCAACAACTTAAGTGTATGCCTCTACGTTTTTAGTTTTCCACTTTTCATACAATCAACCCAGACAGACAAAAATACTCCTTATCCCCTGGTTGAGCCTTTTGCACTTGGCTCAGACCACAGATGCTGATCAGAGCTCTGTCAGCCTGTGCTGGGTCAGTTGGCCCGGTCAGTGCTCTGGGAGGTTATTAATAACTCTTCTTTCTACTTTCATTACTCCTTTACACGTCAGGAAGTCAAAATATTCTGGTCAAGGCCAGTACACTGATAGGTACAAGGAGGAATTTGGTGTTCAGGACCACTGGAGACCAAAATGAATAACCAGCACCCTATACTTTATTTCTGAGTTGCTTTACTTGAGCATGGAGCATAGTTGAGTTATATACATTTTCTTAAGATTAAGAAAAGTTTTCATTAATAATTAGTGTTTTGTGTTATATTTGCAAACTAGCAATACGTGGTAATATTAATTAATGTGAGTTTTTTTTTTTAATACAGTAATTCCGAATGCAAGAATAGATGTGCAAGCTCATTAAATATCGTGTTAAAGTAATTCATATATCATTTTTTTGTTGTTGTTATTGGGCTCAGATGTACTTCATCAGGTCAACATACATGGGAAAACAAATATCTCAACTTTTGCCTCACCTGGAAGAGCCAGTAGCAACTTCCTGTTTCCTGTTTGGGGCATCTGGCATATCCATTTACTGGCCCCCAAAAACACCTCCCAGAGGCTGTGTGACCCAATAGATGACCCTGCCAGATAAGATCTGGCCTCGGTCTCTTCCTTCTCACCCTGTTTTTATGATCTTAATTTGGCAGAAGCCAGAAAAAGTCAAAAAAAAATAATATTAGAAGTGCGATGATTTTCCTCCAGACGCTCTGCTTTCTGCCCTCACTCTCTATCTTTCTGACTTGTACGAAGGAACGCTTGCCTCGGTTGATGTCCCGTATTGGGAGTCTGCATATGTTTGCTGCTTTGATCATAAATGCATTCCTCTATCATTAGTTAAGTTTCTTAATGACAGTTCAGCATAATGAGAACGTGTAAGATATTATTTGCATTTTGTAGTGAAATCTTTTTAGTAAAATTTTGTTAATATCTAGTACTGTGAAACCTACCAAACTGTGAGCCTATTGAATTGCTACACTTCTGTTTTGATCTCTATTGCTATACAGAAACACTCCAACCTGTTTTCATCTAATAAAGTCTGATCCTACATGACTTAAAGTTCTAATCCATTTGAGAAAATCCTTTCAATTATCACCACCAGCTGTTTATAAATGTCAGGGGGAATCTAAAGAGCAAGTAGCACCTGACACTGCTACTGTTAGTTACATTAAGACATTTAACACCCACTCTCTTTCACTATCTCTAATTTCTCAGACTGTTAGAATACAGCAGGAGGCAGTTCAGGGGAAAATGTGTTTACACTGGAATTCAATCTTGAGCCAGTTTGTGGCTCTGTAGGTATTAGACCTGTTTTTGGCAACTTAACACCACTTCTACTTAGAAGAGGCGGCAACTGTTGTCATGCAACAGACGGGACGCTGGCACTACTCGTTTGTCCATAAACGATGCATAACTTGATTGTAAACTTGAGTCTTCCTCCTGCCTTAAGTGGTCTGACAGGCATAAACTATCATAAACTGCGCGTTGACTGTTAAACTGTCCGTTTTAAAATGGAGGTCTATATGCAGAAAATATGTATGCCATGGTATTCGATAGCTATAATCTTGTTTTATTAATTAATTTTTCTAATCATCTCCTACTGTTGGCATTGCCTCGTGGTCTAAATTGGCATTGGCAACCAAAGGGTTACTTGGCAACACATAACCAGCCACGCCTGTTTGCATGCTTCCACTGACTGCTCCGATGCCGGCTCCCCTCCCTGCGAAGCTGTTGCCAAGTTTAGGCTTAGTAATAGATTTAGTGTTGCTAAGCATGTTACATGAGAGGTTGAAAAGGCAGATACTACTTATAGTTCTAGATGTGCAGAGATCAGACAAAGGTCAACCATTGAATTTAACTGTTTTTTTTTTTTTATATCTGATTTCATATCAGAAATATTTAATAAACATAATTAGCTTAGTCTGTGATTTGATACTAAATGCCATGCTTTCTTGCTTAAGTACTAGTATTGTCTAGGCATTTGTTATTAATTGATTAGTTAATTTGATATATCTGTAAAATCATCGATGCAAAAAAAATGCTGTGGCCACAAAAGCATCTTAAGAACCTCCCAAACATCTCCCTCTCCGTCTCAGCGCAGGCCTCCTCCTTACTCGCTCCTACTTTTTTATTGATATCCTGTTCAGGCTGGTTCCCTTACTGCCAGCGCTGAGGATTGATGGTCTTTGTTTGTGGGGAGAGGCACCAAAATCTCCACTGCTGAGGTCTGGGGCCCACAGCATAAACCAGTAACCCAGTTTTAATTGCTACCTTCATCTATCCCCTGTCACGGCAGCAAGGGTGGTTGATGGTTAAGAATTAAACTACAGCTCTCCATCCGTTGCTCTGTGCAGTTGGCTTTAACGTAGTCTTGGGGCTTTTAACGAAACAAATATTTGCATTTTAGCCAGTATGAGTCTGAAAGGTTTGAAAACATGACAGACCATATGAACTACAGCATATCATCATACTAAGGGGCTACGGGCCACAGGTAGTAAGTTACTTGTTTCCTTAGAAACATCATATATATACCACCAGTTTTGACTTTAATTGACATTGATATGACTGGACACCATCAAGTTTATTTAATTTTTTAAGTTTGTGGATTTCTCTGTAGAGCCTCAGTGATCTGTTGGTCTGGTTTGACTAGTTATCTGTACTGACACTTGTTCCTTGGAAACCAGTATGTATTTGCTAACACTTTCCAATGCACCACAGCAGTGTACATGCTTCATCCTGCGTAATGGCATTTAGCCACCTTTCAACGTTTTCTCTAAAAGCCTGAGAATTTTGACAGCTACTTCCTCATCCAAACAGTGAAAGGTCAGATTGGGCATAATTTTATGTTTGACCTGAGTTCACTAGATGACAAACACTACAGTCACCCCTCCGCTCCTCACCCCCATCTAATTTATTTTAGTTTTCAACATACGTTCTTGGTTTTACTTCTTAGACTTGCATATGCAGTGACTTTCAAAGCTAAGAGTAGGGGAGATAGAGGTTTAAAAGCAATAAATAACCAAATGTTATCAGAGCCCTGCTGAAGGAAGAGGATGCAGCTGTACGAACAGGACCTGGGCTTGAGACAGAGGACTGTGTGCTCCAGGAGTCTTTGAGGCCCGGCTTGAAAATGGGAATCCGGAGGTGTGGCGTGGCAGACCTTGTCATCTGTTTATTTTTCTTTACCGTTCTATCCCTGGAGCAAAAAGCAAACAACGCAAATCTCCTATTTATTTGCTCAAGAGACCACCTCTCCCTACCTTTTAGCCCCAACACACACACACACATTTAGATGTCTGCATTTTTAAATAATTAATTTTGTGGGTGGGTTGAGTGTTGTGGAAAACGTTACCTTTTGGTACATTTGAAAATGTAAAAACCCACTAGTTGATGCCGTTAATGCTTTGCCTTGTGAATAGGGGATTCTGTATAATTTGATCTTGTTTGAATTACTTTTGTTTATATATGTCAAACATATCTATAGTTTTGATTTTAATTTATTCTTTCCCCCCTTTAGGAAAGGACCTGTCCTCCCGTAGCAAAACGGACCTTAACTGTATCTTTGGGAAGAGAGGGAAACCTGCCAATGACAAAGAGCAGGTAAGCGGCATCAAGTTTACATACATTATCCGAAATGAGACAGAAAAACCTGTCTGGCCTTATAATTTAGGCTGATATTTTCCTCTCTTCTTTGGACATAGTTAAAAAAACAATTTTAAAGATTCTTTTGTGGATTTTTTGGCCATTAATTAATAGAAGATCTTAAGACTTGAAAGGGCAGAGAGAGGGGAGGAATAACATTTAGCAAATGGGTGCAGGTGGGAATTGAACCCACAGCCGCTGCGGCAAGGTCTACACAGACAGGTTCACACAAGATAAAAGTGAAAATAACTTATTTCCATAGTTCCAAAGTGTGTTCAGCTGATCGACTTTACAGTCAATTTATGATTAGATGCACTTGTCTCTAGGACTTTCTTATGTAGTAATTATATCCAAAATAGGAAATATGACATGACTAATGCCTGTTATATATGATTATTCATTAGATCCATTAAGTCTCTTATGGCGTTTTTCTACTGCATGGTACCTACTCAACTCGCGTTGACTGGTCTTTTTTGGTTTTATTAAAGTCCCTGGTACCTGCTAACGGGTACTTTTTTTTTTTTTAGTACCACCTCAGTCGAGGTTCCAAGCAAGCTGAGTCGATACCAGAAAGTGTCATGAAAACCTGCAGACTACTGATTGGTCGGAGAGAATCATCACTATTCACTGCGTCATCACTGCTTGTGACTGACTAGGGGTGTCCTGAACAAACTCGCTGTTGAAATAGTTTAGCCAGCGTTTTATTTTATTTTTTGTTTTTTTGCTGTTTAGCATCTTTTGTAGCTAATTGTCTTCTGGCTGTCGTAACAGCCACATGTCGAGAAGCAAAAATAACACGTTAGGTCACGGCAGTGTCTTGCTGAATCGAGCAGGTACCATTAATGGGAAAAATGCCATATTGGGCACTACAGTATATCCAGGTACAAAAGATCAGTAGAGAATACTCCTAATCCAAGCTGTAAATGACTATTTTTGCAGTGAAACTACTTTTCTAAATTAAGGCCTGTGATCTCTTTTAACCCAGTCAATGTCAAGTGTACACTGGGGGAGGAGATGGCATACCTCTAGCCAGGTGGCTCGAGCTTATCCGCCTCTGTCTTGGTAATTAAGAGTTACCACTGGTGCTGATGCCTCCATCAGTCGCTGCAGTATCATGTGGTCCTTGTGCTTCTACAGCGCCAAGCTCCTGAGCAGCCTGTGGCCCTAGATTACCAATGTCACATCGTGCAGCTTTAACACTGCCAACAGGCCACTGAGGCCTGCAAGAGCACCTAAATCCAGTTAAAGGATTTGCACTCTTACCCCCTACTCCTCACCCTGCACTCTCCCTCTTCTCTACTTCTGTCTTGGAGTGCTCACATCAGGTAGTTATAATGCCAGGGGGCATTATTAAAGGCAATTCAAAATTGGGGTGAGGTGTGCGGAAATCTGAAATAATGATGCTTGCAAAAAAGTTTTTTTTTTGCTTCTGGCATTGGTGTTAGGTCACATCAAACATCACGTAGCCATTTGGCGTTATGCTGGCTCTCGTGCTTTTTGAAATGTAGCTTACAGGCTTAGACAGGTGCAAATTGCATTCCAGTGCTAGTAAGTTCCTTTGGCTTATCTATCAAAAAGAAAACCTTAAATACATTTTTAGATATTAGATGTTTTGGATATTAACATCATTGTAAAGACATGAGTAGTGACACAAGCAGACACAGAACTTCCATGTCTTTTGTTATAAATTAATAAATCTTCATCATTCAATAAACTGGTACTTTTGGTGTCACAAGTTCTGCTGACTCCATACAGAGCCAAAAGGACAATGACAAATATAGCTTTTGGAGTCAGACAGAGAAAAGCCTCTTGTTGGCTTCCACCTGTTTATCTCAAGCATTTGGCTTGAAGAAATTGGCATCTTCAAATCCATAAATTGCAAGAGAAAAACCTTTTCTATTCCCCCGCAGGTGCCGTGCCATAACATCACAATGGCTTCCACTCCCTGGCTGATTAACATTGGAAATGCAAGCAATACACACCATCGTTTTCTCCCTAATCGTTTGGTTATGGGTTGTTATTTGTCAGCCAGGAGGGACACCATTGACCATATCGAAAACACTGAACACAATCACAATGGCATCCCATGAGGCCTTGTGTTAAAGCCCAGCAACATCTGAGGTTACTGGGAAGAGGTAAAGAGGGTGATGGACCAATCAAGCTCTAGGCATTGTGCAGAATCTCCTCTGAGTGTGTCAGTGACACTGCAAGTGACCTTCGGCGCACCCTGATCTGTGATTACAGTAGTCCACCATCACTATTACAGCACAAATTATGCTCTGCTATTTAGACACTCGGAACAATCTCCGTACCATAAAGGGTTATACTACTAACTAGTGGCTGTTTAAACATTAGGGGCTCTGGTTCAGCAGTGAGGCCAGGGGACCCAACCAAATCTGGATCGGCTTATCCAGAAATGCCCTCCTTCCCACTCATGAATCTTCCAGTACCTCACCCACCACCTACTGCTGTCTCTCCAGCCTCCCTTCCACCAGTCCCCCACTGCTGGGGTTTTCCTTCCTCTGCAGTGATGTGCTTCCTGCTTGCCTCTTATCGCTGCTCACAACGCTCCCTGAAACGCAGACACTCATGCACTCAGCTGTCCCTGTTCGTCAAAAGCAGGACTTGATGTGTTTAAAAAGCCCAAATGAGCCCAATGGACAGATTATTAACCCCTTCAGTTAGCCACTTGGTTTTATCCATAATTGTTTCATCTGTCTTTTTAATTATGTTTTAATAGTAATGTTTTTTTGGGTTAAACTCATGCTCTTTTTAACTTAAATTTGTAAAATGTTTTAATTTTAATGTACGATTTATTTTCTAATTCTAAGACAACAGTACAGTAGGTGTGACAACAAAACAAGCCCACATCCGATAAGTCCCTCAGAGGCTTACATTTATTTTCAATGCATTTATTTAGAACATTTTTAGGATGTCATTATTAGATATCTGATAAGATATAACTGAACAAGCCTAAGCAAGCGGATCACTGTCAAGTTTGGATAACTAACACTTTAATCATCAAAGTTTCAGACTTTATTCAAAATTAATTGAGTTTCAGAATCCAGCCCTACTTAAAAATGGAAGTGGTTACTGAAGAATATATGAAGTAGTAAAATCATTCCAAACATACAGTTTAGATACTCTTCTAATCTACAATCTAATACAATCCAAATTGGAAAAAAGTATAATCTAACGCGATCCAAAACAACTGTTCTGCCATAAAGTTTTTCTTTTATGATGCCTATCTATCATCTTTGTTTTTTTTCTCTTGAAACTTGTCATAGATGTTTAATTTATACTTTTTAGCATCAAGGTCATAGTGGTAGTGTTGTGCTGGACTGCGTTATATTAAGAGCCGTTTCTAATATTCTGCCCTCATGTATGTAAATAGCGAAGACAAACACCTCAATATAATGCAGTCAGGTACGACACTACCACTATGACCTTAGTGATAAACATAATAACCTCAGTCCACCTCAGTGCGTAGACACCTGAAAATGTATGTTTAAAACCCTTTTTTTTACACTCCCTGACCAGGGAGGGTTTATCAAGTTGTTGTGGAGCACCTGTCCATCTACATGGCTCTCTGTTATCCATCACCCATCCCACGCTTGCAAGCTCCCTCCATCTCCTGCTTCTTCTTGCGCCCCTCAACACAATTACTCACAGTATGACAAACGACAGGCTCTCTCTGCCGAGATATCAAAAAGCCCGGCCACTTCTAAATGAAGCCACTTTGGCAGCCATGTGCTCCCCCTGCTTATCGGCGGGCGAGCAGTGCCCCTGGCCGTCCTGCGTCCCCATCTCCTTCCTCCTCCTTCTCCACCACTGTGCCCTTCTCAGGGGGTTTAGTTAGGGGAGCCACATGGAGGGCCAGCCCGGCTTGATTTATCTCCCTTGCCCCTCTGCCCGGCCACTCAGGCAGGCCGAAAGAGCCGACGAGGCTCCAACGGGCCTCAGCTCGAAAGCCCGGCATTAGCTGAAATAAACCATTCTGCCGCCCAGTGAAAAATGTCCTCTGATTGGCTAATTAATCAGTCAAAGGGGAGCGACGCGGCTTGTGACTTGAGGGACCCAAGCGGGCGACCGCAAAGGGCCTGCTGATAAATAGACTCCTCGCCGATTCATACATCAACAAAAGTTAGTCATTTTTTAAAGCTGCCAGCTCAGATGAAAGGTGGAAACAAGCCATAGTTTTTATTTTTCCACCTACATTTGCTTCTGTGTCTTTAAGGGGGTGAGGGTGTTTATAAAAAAAGAGAAAAAAAAAGACATTTGCTTCAATGTTTCTTTTTGGGTGTTTAAAACAAAAAAAGAAGACACATATCAGTTATCGTTTTTTTTGTTTTTGTTTTTCCTTTTACAGCTTTTTACAAAAAACTATTTCTAATGAAAACTATATTAGGACTATAAAATTGCCATTGTAATAAATGTTAAAGAAAAGGTTAGAGTTCAATATTTCAGTTTTTTAATTTAATCTACCAGATTTAGATTTTGTTAAGAATCCCAAGTGTAATTTTATAATCAGCAAAATTTTATTTCAAGCTTACTGATTCAGCCTCTTAAACAGCACAGTAAAACAATTACATTCATATCTATAAAGAATTCAGTTTTACAGTCCACAGATACGATATTAAAAGCATCAAATTTGTTACATCAACCCATTCATTTGTTCTGTACTCCTTAAAAATGTCAGGGAAGAATAATGGTTGAGTATAATTTGGTACAAGGCTTGTTTTGACGTCTGAACCCTCCAGTCAGAAAGTCGGTATGGCTCACCCTGCTCTCGGGTCAGCGTGACCCCTGCGGCCTCTCCCACTCCCACTACTGCTCAGGCACAAAGGGCTGAGGATCAGGCCTCATCGGGTGGCACCTGTTGCAAGTTTTTCCTGCCCACGCGTCTTCCACATGAAAGATCGCACGTCAGCGGGGGCTCCCCTGATACCACTGTCTTAAGGAATATGGGGCAGGGGCGCCGCGGGTTGGGGGCTCGAGCGTTTGGCAGATGCGTCTGCAAGGCGCCAGGGAGTCGATGGGCGGAGTCGGCAGTGAAACTTTGCTGACAGCGCAGAGCCAAAATGTCTTTTCAGTACAGAAATGGTCTTCAACTCAAAAGTGTTTCACAGTAGATGAGGCATCCAATGCCAACCTCTCTTTAGTTGCTATAATCATTTGACTAAAACATCTGTTTTATTACATCTTGACTTCATGCAAGTGAGCAGTCTGACAACTTCTTTTTTTGTCCCTTTTCTTCCATTACTGTTAATTTAACTATTTCATCATTGTGGCGTAAACTAATAAAGGGTGGCTTAGATGGCTTTACACATGGCGAGTACTGTATGTATTTGAGTATGTTTGTATCAAGCAGCTTTATTATGAACTTCAATTCTTCTTCACAGGATTAAGTGTCTGACCTGTTGGTTTACACTTCCAGGACTATTCTTTACTTACTGCTGAGTTCCACTTCATTGTACAATTGCCAGTATGAATAAAAATACGGCACTAAAGCAGAGCTTTTCTTTTTTTTTTCTCAGTTGTTGCATCAACTTCAGCATTGATCTGTTGAAAGGTGAAAACGTGCATCGTGCACGTGCATGCGTCGCAGTTTGAATAGGCCAGTGCACTGATACAGGGAGCTGGGCTTATTGTGAAGCCGAAGAGCTCTAATGCCTTCTAAGATAACATCTAATTGCCTCAAGCGTGTTTGAGCATGTTTGTTGACGGTCCCGTTTGCCTCTACCGCTGAAAATATCAAGACCCGCCAAGCTCCAGCCCCTGCTACACACACACACACACACACACACACACACACACACTACCACCTACCTCCCTGGCAGTTCTGTGGACTGCTCCCTCTTGGCCATGCCAGCTCACTGACACTTACAGATTAGCGCAGAGAAAAAAGAAAAAGAGGGCGTCCGTCTCTTAGTTACAGGCCTAAGCTAGAATACATGGGGCTGGGGTAATTACCGCCTGGTGAAGCTGACCGCCCAAAGATTTCCAGCCCTCTCGGCTGTTTACAGCTGCCGACTGCCGTTTAATCACTGTTTCTTAAATCTAATAAATCACAGGTGGAGAAAAAAATAATCACTGTTTCTTTCCTCTCTGGGGTTGGGGTGAGGGGACCCTATGCTCTTGAGGGGGGCATTCTCGGCAAGCGTTTGCGATGTTGAACAAGCACAGGGCAGTCATGCTGCATGCATAATGTTGTCTTCATTTGTTACTTATGATAAACGTTCTTACACCGGGCACAAAGTGCAATTTTTCAAATCCCATTTTTTTTGTGTTTTGTCTTAACTACACACACAGTGTGCCTTTTAGAAAAAAGTCTTGCTTTATGGAAGCTTCCATGTGTGGCGTTTAATGTACTTACAATACATAATTTTAAAGTTTTTAACTTTGTTACCTTGTGTAAATAATTTCTGCAGAAAAGGAGTAACAGTTTGGATCACATTGGCGGCAGTGACATTATTTAAAAAAATTGATGTTCAACCGAACGGTTTGCTTATTTACCAGGGAATAAGGTATCCACCTGTTTTTCTGTCCGCCCACATCATGCTCATGAAGGATGGCTCGCTGGACTTGTGTGCTCATCAGGGAGAGACAGCTGGCTAATCAGGGCCTGATCCATAGACCTTGAGTATCGCCAAATTTATTATTGTGGCAGGACAATGAGGGCACACTCATGCAATTACAGACCCAACCAGTATTGGCTAGAAATTATTGGAAAAAGAGCAAATAATGCAAACATGCAGTTTTAAGAAAATAAATGGGCAACTGCAGCTTTGCCAAATGCTAACTAACGTTTGAGCCAGAAAGTGACGTTATACCTCTTTTGAAATGTGAGACATATTTGTTTTCATAACTTTTAATAAATACAGTGGAACTTATCAGCACACATATAACCAGTCACCATTTTTCATAATTTATCCGTGAGAGTCTAAAGGGGCTGGTTGTGCGAAGAAAAACCTGGCCTGGTTACTGTTGGTTTTGGAGCTACCATGAAGTGCCCAATTAAAACCAAAAAAGCAGTCAACTTAGTTTTAACTAACACCTTTTAATCTGGTGGGGGTATTAGCCAGTTTTTAATATTAAATGTTAACAAATTAATTATTTGACTTTTTCCCTAAAGGGTTAACGTAAACATGTTTTATGTGTAAGTTGGCTAATGCATAAAAACATTACATGTCATTTAGCACTTTTATCCAATGCAACTTTCAATTCAATGCTTTCAATCTTGAAGCTGCAAACTACAGACAGCAAGAAGTAAGTGCAAGTACATTAGCTTTAGCAGAACTACATAGCCATATGAAAGTGCAGCTTTAAAGTGCCCATATTATGAAAAAAATCCCTTTCTGGGATTTGGGGGGTTATTTTGTGTCTCTGATGCTTCCACACGCATAGAAACTTGAAGGGGAAAAAAAACATCTAATGCTGTTTTGAGTGAGATATAGGTTTCTGAATGTCTTCTGCCTTCAGTCTTGGGGTGAGCTGTTCAAAATCTGCACGGCTTTCTATAAAACTAGCATGTACGACTCCCAACAAAGATAGTAAAGAAGTGAGATTTCTCACTCTGTAGCTAAAATAGATACCTAAATACACGGGGGAAAACAGGATCTGCAGCAATGTGGAGTTCAACACAAATACTATGGTTTTTTTTTATATATATTTTTCTAAATTACACCATGTAAACCTATTCTGGTACAACCTCAAAATACAATTATGAACCTTAAAATTAGCATAATATGGGTGCTTTAAGAATATATAGTGTATATATAATTTTTTTTTTTATCTGAGGTGCAGTCGGAAGAGATATGTTTTTAGCCTTCGGCAGATGATGCGTAGGCTTTCGGCCGTCCTGATGTCAAAGGGGAGCTCATTCCATCATTTAGGAGTCAGGACAGAAGTCCTGAGCAACAGTCAGGATTTCGTTGAGTGATTTGATTTTCCTTGTTGTGAAGAGGCAGCAAGCGGGTTGGCTAATGCGGTGTGGGTGGATTGGGGTATAGGGTTTGACCCTGTCCTGGATGTAAGCTGGGGCTCATTGGTGGCCCTTTATGCAAGTACTAGTGTCTTGAAGCAGATAAAGGCAATTGGTAGCCAGTGAAGAAAGCAAAGGAGCGGTGTAGTGTGAGAAAACATGGGAAGGTTGAAGACAAGTCGAGCTGCTGCCTTCTGAATGAGCTGCAGGGGCCGGATGGCAGATGCAGGCAGGCCAGCCAGGAGGGAGTTGCAGTAGTCTAGATGTGAAATGACTAGAGCGTGAACCAGAACCTATGCCGCCTTCTGCGTTAGAAGGGGACATATCCTTCTGATGTTATGTAGCATGTATCTACGCAATCGGGTAGTTGCAGCAACGTTGGCAGTGAAGGAGAGTTGGTCGTCAAGTTTCACAACCAGTTTTTTAGCATTCTGGGTGGGGATTACCACAGTGATGGCAATTGTTATAGTAAGGTACGGGGTAGGAGAGCCCTTCTCTGGAAGGAAAGGAGCTCAGTCTTGTCAAGATTGAGGTACCTATCGCAACAACATGGAACTGGAGCTGCAAAAATACCAATGCGTGGCTTTACAAAATACAGGACCTTTTGTGGTCCTGATAACAATTGGAAGGAGTGTGATTGTTAATGTTGATACCTAGAAAAAGGGCTGCAACTAACCATGTAGTCTATAAAAGTCATGGCAAATACTCATGACTAAGATGGGTTTCTTCAGATTCCTTATTTTGTCTTAACAGTTATAAAACGCAGATACATAATGTGATTTTTTTTTTTTTTAAATGCGTCATTTCATAGAACGCTCCGTTTTTTTTTTAATTTTTGCAAAGCCAATCTACCCCTCCGTAATCCACTGTCTAATTATGTGCCAGTCACAGTTGTTCCTGCATCGCGCGGCTTAGTTTCTAGATGTAAACAGTTGCAGAGGACAGAGTAACGAGAGGAAAATTCAACAGATAGCAGTTGTTTATATGTCGGTCTCAAGGTTTACCAGTAAACGCAACATTTTGTCCCGTCTGTGTTATTCAGACAACAGCAGTGAGCAGTGCTAGTCTGTGGCGGTGCTAGTTAGCGTCTTTTAGCTCACAAGCTCTAGGGCTCGAGTAACTTTTTTCCGCTAGGACGCACCGGTGCTAATGTCCTTGCATCCGCTGCAATGTTGTTTATGTGGATATGGTTTAATTTTGCGTTAAATTACCCATTTCTTCTGTAAAACCGTGGCTGTGTTGGATCTCTCTACTCTCTCTACGCGCATCCCCGCCACACATTGGCGCCAGTCCACACTTATGACATTTGTCTACAGTTTTAATTGTTAACACAGCTGTATATTGTTAAATATGAGAGGCAAACCTGTATTTGTACCATTTTTTTTCGCTGGTAACCCTGCTATCGCGGCCGCCACAATGAAGAACACAGAAGAAGTTATTGAATGCAACTAACTTCAGTTGGTAGAGTGACAGCGTGTGAGACGGAGCTGCCGGACCTGGACCTGGACCCGGGCAGAGATGTGACCCATGGCCAGAATATCATAGTTCATAAAAATGCAGCGCAGTGAAGATACAGAAATTTCATACACGCGACGTGTGTATCTGCCGTTCGACCCGTGCTGAACCTGCTCATAATGATCAGCCGTCGCTCTGTGAGTAGCTCTCCCTCTCTCCTTAGCTCTTTTAATCAGTTATTGTTGAAAACAAGTGAAGGAGCTTTCTCAGAGATAAATTTAAAAAAAATAGCTAATTTTCATTTGCGTGTGTTGCAGCTGTATGTCTATACAACATACAACTTCAAAATAAGAAGAATGTAACATAATATAGATGTGAAGCAGTTATAAAAAGCCTATGTGACAATAAAATTTGTTTTGGTTAAAATCAACAAATCTTGAGAATAATCGTGATCACAATTTTGATCAAAAATCATCGTGATTATCATTTTGGCCATAATCGTGCAGCCCTACCTTTGAGGGTCACTGTTATAGTTTGCTATATTTCAGGGACATGTTGCAGGTTAACCTCCTGTCCAAACAACCCTGCCACATACCAGTACTTATCTCTACAGATATTGTATAAAACTATAGAAACACTATAGGTCCACTCAAGGGCGATGTTTTTTAAATGCAGAGCCGTTAAGCTGTCCCAAAATCCAAATCATTTACTACTTAGGTAGGCCTACTTTCACGTTGTCTAGTACTTAACTGTGCCCTATGTAGCTGTACAGTGTAGGGGGAAGATTAATTGAATATGACTCTGTATTAGCAAAGACTGTTAGAAACATTAGAACATGCCTAAAAGGATCGATAATGTAATTTTAGCTTGTCTTGCCCCATAAAGGTTTAAGATCTAGCCAAGTCTACATAATTTCTCTGCTGATCTTGTTGGGTTGAAAAAGTTTCTCCTGCACTCTAGTGCATCTGTTCCACCATCCCTCTGCTGGCTTGATTGACTCTCCTCCTGAATATGTTGGCCTCAGTATCTTGGCACCTTGGCACACGTCTTACCGTTGGCTTTCCATGGGTTACATTAGCAGGGAGAGATATAACTGGAGTGTCTTGAAGGAGGCGGCCTGTTGAATGTCTTCCCACCCTCTCCTTTTCTTTGGGACCCTCGGCGGGGCCCTCCCTGTGTTCCCTGCACAGCCCCCGCCAGGGGAGAGAGCGGAGCAGGAAGGGCCCGATAGCCAGCCAGACCGCTCCTCTGCCGAAGGAGCCTTATCTCAGAACTGCACACAGTGCACTGAGCGCATCCTTTTCCTGGGGTTCTAGGAGGAGGAGGAAGAGGAGGAGGAGGAGGAGTAGACATGGCTGGATGTAGGTGTGTTCTCCAACCCCACTGTGTTGTAGCCTGGGACTGCCTTTTTCAATCTGTAGTTCCAGCAATTATGTTAACTGATTTTGTAAATTATAAACTGGTTGCGTCCCTTCTTGAGCTGGAGCTGTTGGTTTTACATGCAAATTCCTTTTGTGCATTTGCTATCATAGGACAAAAATTCAAAATTTGGTTGTTTTTAAATAGTAAAACAAGTTATGTTAAATCTTTTCTCTTTAAGGATTGGCATTACACAAAGAAAAAAGCTAAATCCCTATTAGCATTATCTAATGGCATGAGAAAGTTTTACTTGCCTTTACTACACTAATGTATATTTATATGTACATTTTAATTTTTTGCTGCAAGAGCTTCACCTAATCTGTTAAGTGAGTAATAATAGTGACTGACAAACTGAGGTTTGGAGTCCATTCTTTTTTAATTTTTTTAAACTTTGTAGCTACCACTGACTCCAACGTAAGACTTTCTGTAGTAATTTGACTGTCCATTATTGATGAATCAGGAATGTAAATTAGTTCCCATTTTATTTATGTAATAAAGGCATTTTCAAATTCTTAAAGAAGAAAATGTCACTGGTCTTGAAGAAAAGTGTAGATTTTTGTTATCTATTAGTGCTACACACAAACAAGACAATTATGAATCTTAAGAAGTTGATACTGCAGTGGTTACATTTTGGTATTATATTACAAATTCCTTTACTGGCCTTGTGTGATTTCCATTTTATGTTAAAATATTTTATGATAAAGCTTGTATATTACGTGTATTCTGGTTTGAGTGTTTTTCATGCTGTACACTGTACTATGGCATTAATAGAAATTTTGACTGATAATATACAGAGAAAATCAGCAGTTGTGAAAATAGGGAAAGAAGATCTCAAACATTGCTGCAGTGTCGTTTCTTAGTAACATGTTGCCCTCAACAGTCCCCAACAAAAATCTCCAGGGCTGCCAGTAATGCTGACTGGATCTGGTTTATATCCATACTACACGCATGCGTGTCCTGTCAGATCAGGGTCTAATGGAGATCCCCAGGCAGTGAGGTCGAACCACGGACCAAGTTCCAGCCACTTTCTTGATGAAGGAGATGTTTCTCTCTCAGTCACTCTCTTCTTTTTTGCCCCTCGCTCATTCTCCCATTCCCTCTCTTGAGAGTAATTTCACAGGCAGTTCTAAAGTGGCCCCTAGCCATCTTCCCAAATCCCAGTTACATGTTGTTTGGCGCAGTCAGCTCTAAGCCCCATCTCCTCTCCCAAGCAGAGAGGATGCCATTGTGCAGTAACAGGGAGTATAGATTTTCTCTGGGAAGTTGGAAAGTTTTGTTTAATGGCACCGCAACTGAAGGGCCTTGTCCCCCTTGTTAGAAGTTGGGGTTCTTTCTGCTTGAGGTCTGATGTGACGGAAAACTTTGTAGTCCATTTTAACACCTGCCTTGTCATATAGCCTCAATCAGGTGCCTCATGACTTTGTGAAGCTTCTGAATCCATCCTTTTTAGATGGAATGCAGTCAACAGAATATGCAGTAACTCATGTTAAATAAGGGTTTTACATGCGTGTCATTTATACAATTTAGAGCCTGAAAGTATTGAACCAGGGTTTATTTACGGAGCAATCATTTCTTACCATATTGATCAATATTTTAGGCCACAAAACAATGAAGAGCCTTTTAGCAGGTTAAGACTAATAGCTTGTAGGGTTTCACTGAAGTCCCTGGTGGCTAGTTTGGCACTTTTGGTAATCCTATGAAAAAAATATAGATGCAATGTACGAGGAAGCCCAGTATATGTAGTAACGTCACTTCACATTTCAGTTTATTTTTGTCCCACAAGACCTGTTTGGATCTACGTTAACATTGTTTTACCAGGCTATCAGTTAGGTTGTCTTATCTCAATCCGTGTTAAGGGTCAAAGAAGTGTAATCTGAGTGTAAAAAGCTTTAAGGCCAAACCATGAGGTGACTCGACACAACACTGTTTTCAATTCATCTCTAATCTGTAGGGTTTGAAAAATGCCGTCCACTTCATCTCTGAGGCAGGCAATACACAGAGCTGCATTGTTTAATGTGATTCTCAAGAGGAGCTCCTGTATTCTTCTGGACAAATCATTATGCATTGAGTAGGCCATTAGGAAAATGAAGACGAATGGGTGGCAGGGGTAAGGTGACAAATTGTTCATGCTGTAGAGTTAAAAACTAGACTGTTGTACCTCACAGTTGTAAAGTAGTCCCTGTTTAATAATGTCAGTGACCAAATTGATTTGCGTCCACAAATTGGAAACATTTTTTACCAAAACAAATAAATGACTACTGCATTTTTCTCCTTTATCACTATTTTATGTGTATTTAACACCCAGGGATCACCTTCTAACTGCTTCTCTGGAATCTGTTGAAGCCTTTTTTTTCTCCACTTTTCTTCCACTTTCATCCCAAAATGGGTCGTTCTGACAGAAATCATCTGATGCTGCTATACTTTTTGACATACGCACGTTGAGGAGGTTCACAAATTGACACCTGCCTGTAGTGTTGCAAACATTGCACAGGTATGTCATGTTGCAGGGGGGGAAAAAAGTCTTGTCTCAGAATCAAGATGACATTATGCCAAACACCAGAAACCTGCATTAGCCAAGAAGAATAGTGGTCACAGATACTGTAAATTCTTGTCACAGTTTCCTGACAGATATTTGAGACAATGGCTTAACTACTCTACAAAACAGAGTTTTGAAAAATGGAGTGTCCTGGCTTCCAAGAGTTTATTATCGCACGTCATACCCTCTCTTGCTCTGTATGTTTTCTGTCTGTATCTACGGTGCCACTTTACTATACAGGCCCAATGCCAAAAAAAGTGATCTTTTAGAGATAAAGAAATGAACATTGAACTAAACAAACACCTGACGGTTTAATCTCAACTGTTTAGAGACGGTTTAGAGCTATTGACTGCACATTTATTGTATCTTATGTGTTCTATATTGTGTAATAAAATTTTACATTTTACAGCTTTGATTCACACATTAAACTTGCAATGTAAATATTTCTTTACCGTGTGTGTGTGTGTGTGTGTGTGTGCGCGCATACATGCATACATACATGCATGCATACATACATACATACATACATCCTGTACACTGTCACCACTTAATGGTTTATTTATTAAAGAAGGTATGGTTTGGTTCAGGCTGAGAGATGGCTGTTTGTGGGCCTGATTCTGCAAGGACACACAGCTGGGTGTGTGGAGCTACATTGTGTTGTAAGAAGATGACAAATGTCACATGTGTGACAATTGGGTCCAGTGATGCTTATTTTAAGATGATCTTTTAACACCTATTGTTACCGCAATATCCTATTTGGGGCTCTTTTTACTCACTAAATCTTAAAAAATCTGCCAGGTTAATCTTGGCACGATGATTGACGATCACTTAAGCTCTTCAGTCCACCATTGTGTGTCTGTCTATTTCTGTGTAGATCCCCTAAATGCTGCATTATATCCTAACTGTGTCTTCTCATGTGTGTGTTTTGGTCCAGGAGAACAACAGCAATGATTCTCAGGGTGAGGCGGAGAGTTTTACTCCTGCTGCCTTTGAACTGGATACAGATTCAATCACCAATACTGTGAAAAGTACTCTCACTATGCAGGAGTATTTTGCACAGCGAATGGCTCAGTTGAAGGCTCGTGGACAGGACCAGAGTACAGCACCCTCAGTGGAGACCAACGAGACACCAGGTCCATCTGAGGAACCCAGTCCCATCCTCATCAGCAACAATGATTCAGAAGAGTCCAGAAAGAAGAAGAAGAAAAAGAAGAGCAAAAAGTCATCATATGAGCTGGAAGTGATTGAAGAGAAAAGTACTGCTCCTTCTTACATAATAGTGGACGATGAGGACCGACAGCAGGAGCGTTCAGGGAAAAAGAAGAAAAAGAGGAAAATTGTTGAAAGCGAAGGAGCTACAAATGAGAACTGTAGCTCCACCTCTGGCGTGGAGCAGAAGTGTGCGGAGCTGCCTCCATCGAAGAAGAAAAAGCTTAAACACCAAAAAGAAACTGAGCTTCTAAATGGACACGGGCCAACTGAGGAGCTAACTATAGAATCTGAGGTTGTTCACAAAAAGAAGAAGAAACGAGAGGAGGTCAACGATGTAGCAAAAGAGAACGAGGAGGAGGTAGTACAGAAAAAATCCAAAAAGGACAAGAAAAAGAAACGTCGTGAATAGAATGAAATTAATAGAATTGCCTCCAATGCAATCGGGAACTTGATACTCATGTTGTCGTATTATCATAAACATGATTATGGGGGCCCACGTGTACGAAGCGATTGCCTTTAATGTCTTGTATAGATATAGTCTAATAACCTTAGACATTTGATAAAATCTATCTACAATGCATTCATACATAAGTTGGCATTCTTTCTTGAATGAGTCAGTTTTCCCATCAAATTTAGAAATACTTTGAGTGCTGCCATGTGTCTCTTATTGAATAAAATTTATCCATATTGCTTGATTAGGAAAAATGGTTATTTTGTTTTTGTTTAGCAAACATGTATTTTTTTCAAATGCTATTATTGTGTCTTACCACCTTTTTATATGCATCATCATTACTATTAATTTAGCATTCGAATTGGGTTTTATTTCCTTGCAAGCAATTAGTTAAACCATCTTATTCCAGTTCTTCAGACAATGGATAGAAAGTGACCCAGAGACAGTTTTTGTTGATTTTGCAAAAACAACAGAAGCACACAGACTTAGTCATCTTGATGTGATATGACTTGCCAAAATATAAACAGATGTCATTGGTCTGTCTGACACATTTATGAAATGTAAGAAAACCGACAAACTTTGGTGCTTTAACAGGATAAAATCCCTTCTGTTTTTAAATAAATCCAAAATTCCAATGCACGTATGTTTGATTGTTGTTTTTCCCCTTCATAGGTGGAGTGAAATGTAGGTGAGTTTAAGGGAAACAGGAGAGTGGTGAGGAGAAATGGGTTTACTTTTGTTGAGAAGTACAGAATCTATGCTGTAAAGGTAATCTAAAAACATATACCAATGGATGCCATCAAAGATTTATGGCGTTCACAACAGTCACCCTTTCCTCTACTAAGGTTATGTAATCTTTTCTTTGACTTAACTGACAAACTCTCAACAAGCCAGGTTTGTTCAGCAAGGTTGCATGAGTCAAAGGAGGAAAAGGGAAACTACAGATGTCACATCGTATACATCAAAGCAACATAGCATTCCTCGTAGCGTTTTTTTGCGTTTTTTGATTGGTTCCTTTTTTAATACTAAGATGTAGGTATGATTCACAGGTGGGCTTTTTTTGTTTATATTTTTTTACTATTGTCTTCTTTTACTGTAAAGTCATGGAATTAAATTCAGTTTATTACATAGTCCATTAGTCCATACAGTTCCAGGTTCTTTTTAAAATTAAAGATGCCTTGTTACAAAAAAAGAATTTGGCTCTCTAACAGATGAGGCTATCATGTTTTATGTTAAGAAATTAAACGATGTATTTCCTTTTTAAAAGTCGAGTCAGTCACTATGAATATATTGTAGTTGTTCAACCACTATTTACTGACACATTTGCGCATAATCGTAGGTAAAATGTATTTTTAACGTGCTTTTTGCAGATGTATGATTTTCAGGGACAAAAACAAGAACGCAATACACAATTGGTATTACAAAATAATATTGAAATGTATACTGGTCAAGCAAACGCCTTTCTGAAAAGTTTTGACTGTTAAGATGATTTTTTTTTTAAAGAATCCACTGAAATGGCAGACCGCTAGGGAGCAGGCAGAGCATTCCATAGTTTAGGTGCTATGGTCTCAAAAGCTCAATCACCTCAGATTTTAAGCCGGGTTTGTGGGACAAACGGTACATTTAGCATATTAGACCTAAATGAGCTAGCTGACAAATAAGGGTGTAGCTAAGCCACATACAGGAGTGGACCGTGCAATGCTCTGCACAAATGAGTAAGAATTTTAAACTGAATTCTATATGCAACATGGGAGCCAGTGAAAAAAACTTAAAGCTGCAGAATGAGTTCCTGCATGGTTTTAGCTCAATTTAATTTTTGTCTCAAATTGTAGGTATCTCTCGTTGATCCTCTAGCTGCCTTCCCCCTGAATACACAGTGAAAAAGCCCGGTCTCGGGAGACAACACAGGGGTCGCAAACGTCATACAAACACTAGGGGCACAGGCTGTGCACCAAAATACAAAAAAATACAACAAACCACGTTCTAGCCAATCACTCTCAGATACACTTCACGCTACTCAATCAACTCTGCTAAGTGTTTACAGTAGTCATTGGGAGACAGGTTGAAGTCCGGCAGTCAAAACTACAGATCTCAGTTTACTGATATTTCTTAAGTGGAAAACAAGATCTGGTTTAGCATAATATGGTCACTTTTATTTTGAAAATTCTATTCAAATTATACATTGGAATGTATAACAGCTGATTATGTTTGACAGAGAGATATTAGAAGTGACAAAGGTATAGCCGAATAATGCTTAACACTAGAATTCATTCATAAACTGATTTGAATTTGAAGTAGTCAAACATAAATAGACAAACCCCCTCCTCAAATCACTGACGGGGTGAACAGCAGCAGGCCGATACAGCTCTCACCCACACCTCGATTACCACATAGAGCCATTAGTCATTTCAGAAACCCCTTACTCAGAGTTTCATGTGCTTAAGTCCAAATTACAATTACGTGAAACCTTTGTCTTTCACATTGCTGTCTGACTGTGCTGTACATGCACTCACACTCACTTCTTTGCCTCCATCAGCTTACACTTGTTATGACTTTACAGAAATGTGGCCCATGTCAGAACAGCACGGCCCCATAAATCACTAATTTGCCCGTCCTATGCACTCACATCTCTATGCACTATCTGTGACTTCAGGTGCCATATCCTGTTCCGGGGGGGGGGGGGGGGGGGGGGGGGGGGGGGGGGTGCTGGGGGCTGACACTTACATGGGATTGATGGTTAGAGAGGCACGACTGACCAAAAGATGTGTATTACAATTTAAGATACATGTTGACTGTTGATTAACTCTGTAGGAAGGAAATTAAAGAAAAGTTAAAACCACACTATCTGTAGTGAGTTTATCCCGCCTCCATAAATACAGTATAACAAACTAAGATGCTATCTATCTGACCTGTGATCAATAGCTTTTAAGGCCCTTTTGTGTGTGAGCTACTCCATGGCTGCAGCCCGAGAATATCCTGTCAACAGGAACTCCTGGATTTGATATGCACCCGTCTCTGGCCACAGAAGGAAACTGATTTGTTTACAGTATGTGTTCAGAGGTTTTATCTCTTCTGCTCCACATTGGTATTCTCCCAAACTTTATACAAAAAAATGAAGGGAATGTCATTTTAATATTAGCATCTGCATTTAGATGTTTAACAGGAAGTCTGTGAAAAATATATTTATAAAGAACCCTTCTGTCAAATGCAGCTGATTATAAAAAAAAAGAGGAAAAAAGGTTTTTTTTCTTTAAAAAAAAAAAGTAGTGCTGTGATTTGCAGGACCCATGGCACCCTGGCACACTTGAGAGTTGTGTGAAAATCCAAAAACCCCACTTCAGTGCAGTTTGTAATGTTAATGCCGAACAGGTTAGATGAGTTTGTCCGGTGATTTCAGAGTGTTTCCTTGTTGGCTAGTCACCATTACAATTTCCTACATGTAAAATTAGAAATGGATAATTTCTAAAGGTTGTAAATCATTTAGGCTCCCCTCCCCAGTTTGACAAACTTTGGTCACATGTGACACAACAACTGTTAAAAACAGATAATCATAACCTGCACAGTGACTTTTACAACCATTGTGAGTATAGTTTGTTCGTTATCTGTCAGTGGAAAGTGTTGTTTTTGTTGTGAGGCCAGTTTAAGTAGTTAGTAGTGTTGAAATGCTGCGCTCTCTCTCTCTTTCCTTTCACGGGGCTCAACTTGCAATCGAGGAGGAGCCGAGAGTCCTCCGGGGCTTCTCCTGGAACCTGCTCCTCAAATATAAAGCGCTCCCCCATCCACCAGGAAAGACTGAATCATAACTCACAAGGAGGAGCCGCAGCCTGAACGTGCGCTCTCCTAAAACCAGCACTGACATCTGTAACCTAGCTCTAGTGATCGAGACAACACCGCGGGGTTTATTTAAAAGAAAAAAAAAGAGCAGTTTCTGTAGTGGTTTAGCTTTTCAATCAGCCTCCAGTGTACCTCCCAGAGAACGCAACTTGTGAGAGAGACAGTGAGAAGCGCATCTTAAGTTTGGAAGAGGAGAGAGCGCGCAGATGGCCGCCCTCATCAGCGCGTACTCGTCGTGGCCGGAGTCCTTCGAGTGTCCTCCAGTAGACGGAGACGTGCCCGACGGACATGGCACGCACAGGACCCCCGTGGACAAGGCGCCGGAGCCGCGGATCAGACGGCCCATGAACGCGTTCATGGTGTGGGCCAAAGATGAGCGCAAACGGCTGGCCGTTCAAAATCCAGACCTGCACAATGCCGAGCTCAGCAAAATGTTGGGTGAGATTCAGTTATTTAAGGTTTTATTAAGTTACATTTTTTTGATGGCTTATATTTTATTATTGCTGTTATTATTACTGCTACGTTTTAGCCGTCCACACACTTATCATTCCCCTAGGCCTCGGCTGCTGTACTAAAGTTTTAGGTTGTTTCCAACACCAAAATGATAAGAAAATTAAATTAAATTCTGAAAACACGGCTGAAGGTATTAAAAAAAAAACACAAAAAAGCTATGTGTTTAATCGTCATAAATTAGACCAAGTAAATTACTGACGTGTTTCCACAGTCATTTTAGTAATAGTCAATGAAGCGCCTCGCCAAAATCCCCTGAATTTAAATGTTCATATTTGTAAAACCGTAAAATTCGTTAAGACTATGGACAGAACGTATGATTTTGCATTGCATTTACACTACTTGGATTAGTGCTTAATGTTAAGCTCAAAATCTGGCACTCTCGCACACGGAAATCATCTTAAAGCCAGTTCCAGAAGAACAAAACATCATGTAAAACATGCTTTAATAAATAAAGATAAAATTGGCCCTTGTGTTGATCTTAAAATAGGATATGCATTACTTGAAGGAAAGACCCTAAAAACAAATACAAACTTGAAAGGAAGCAAGGGAAAGTTTTAATACACAGTAGATGTTTTTCTTTCATTTAAAAAAAGATACCTCTCACCTGATGAGTAGATGCCATTATGAGTTGTTTTAAAGTAAAAATATACTTATTTTATTAGTCCTGTGATCTTTTTTTAAAAGTGCTATTTATTTAATCTTTGTTTAATTTAACAACATGTTGTATTCCCGTTACTATCATTATTACCAGTATTCACATGAATTCAATATCTTAATTATCTAAAAAAGGAATATAAATCTAAAACTCTAAGACTGATTGAGAACATACGGAAATTAGTAGTAGTACAATTTGTTAGTGTGGGAGAAAATAAATAATTTTAATATTGTGTAGTTTCAACAGACTTTAGACATGATTTGTTTTTTTTTGTTTTTTGAAGCCTGTGATTTGTAGTTTAAATAAAAAACTAAAACAAATCTGTCTTTCCTTCTTGCAGGAAAGTCATGGAAGGCCCTAACTCCCCCTGATAAGAGGCCCTATGTGGAGGAAGCAGAAAGGCTTCGGGTGCAGCACATGCAGGACTACCCCAACTATAAGTATCGGCCTCGCCGCAAGAAACAGCTGAAACGCATCTGCAAACGAGTGGACCCTGGCTTCCTCCTGAGCGGGCTGGCCCCTGATCAGAACGCCCTGCCCGAACAGCGAGTCCTCTGTCACCCCCTCGACAAAGACGAGGGCAGCCCTAATGGTATGAGGAGTGGGTTCTCCAGCCCCAGCCCTGCTCTGCCCAGCGTCAGAAGCTTCAGAGACCCAGCCGGTTCCAACAGCAACTTTGACACCTACCCTTACGGCCTGCCCACTCCCCCTGAGATGTCCCCATTAGACGCCATGGACCACGAGCATGTACCCCCCTCTTATTATTCAACGTCTGGTAGCTCCTCCTGCTCTTCCTCTTGCCCAGATGAGCACCACCAGAATCAGACACACATGGGCAGCCCACCCCCTTACCACACTGACTACACTCAGACCCAAATCCACTGTGGGGGCGCACACATAGGTCACATCACTCACATGTCCCAAACTGGTGGCGGTGGACTGATCCATGGCCCCCCGCTGTCTTACTACAGTTCCTCATCTTTCCACCAGATTCACCAAGGGCTCCACCAGGGCCACCTGGGTCAGTTGTCCCCCCCGCCAGAGACACAGGGTCACTTGGAGACTCTAGACCAGCTGAGCCAGGCAGAGCTTCTGGGTGAGGTGAACCGCGATGAGTTTGACCAGTACCTGAACTCCACTGGGACAGGGTTCCATCCTGAGCAAGGCAGCAGTATGACCGTTACAGGACACATCCAGGTGGCGTCAGCCGCCACTGCTTCTGCCACTGCCTGTCCCACCAGCACCACAGAAACCAGCCTCATTTCTGTGCTAGCGGACGCAACAGCCGCCTACTACAACAACTATGGCATCTCATAAGCTCGGTCACAGCGTCCGTTACACTTGTGGCTGATCAGAGACACTACAGGGGTTAAAATGGGTGAAGAAATTTGGGATAATGCTGCACTTGGGTGCCAGTAAGGGAAAGATTTCTATGTTCTCATCTGTAATTTTTAAAATCCCGTATTAGCATCCATGAGCAACATCATCCCACCATGATTAAAAGCTGAACTGATTACGGAGCAATATGATTGTCTGGAGCTGAGGAAAAAAACAAAGAGCAATTGGAGGAATACGAAGAAAGGGAGATGGACACCTCAGGGATGCAGACACAAACACTATAGTATGCCACCTCCAGTTGTCACGACGTTTCTAAACCAGAAGAACAATCCTAAAGACTTGTTGTGTCCACTTGTAAATGTCACCAGTTACTGTTGCCACTGCGGCATGTACAGATGCTCTTTAGAAACTAATTTAAGTCCTTTGATGTTTCGCATAAATGCTAACTGTAATGCTATTATCGACGCTTTCCATTCGACTGTTTGTATTCTATGTTCTCGCTCTCATCAGCTTGGGAGTCTTACCTCAGTAGTTGTAATTGAATGAGGTTTTTAGTTGGACATTTCTTATGCAAACTTAAAAAAAGACGGTGTATAATGAAGGAAACAGGCGTTTATACTTCTTCTCAAGTACTTAATAATATATAATCATAACCTCTACGATGAAAATAATAATGGTAACTATAACTGTATGCTGATTAAGGTTTGTGAAAGACAATAATTTAAAATAAAGTTAAATTTTTATATTAACGCAGTTGCTACTTAATGTGCCCGCAGACAACATGCCACAACAAAAGAATTGTCCAGTATGAGGTATTGGTAATAACTGATGCACTTAAAGCTATTGTGCTGAAGCAGATGAAACACGTTTCTACTTACCTATACATACCATCTAATTATAATAATCAGATTCCTAAATAAAACCAAATAAAGGAAATAAGGACTCCACTAGAAGTGGTCACACACAAATAGGAGAAAATGGCGTGTACTATTTGTCCATCTTTGAATTCAGTGTCACACCACATGTTCTTCTATTCATGGTCTCTGTCTAGCTGTTGTAGTGCAAGTGGCCCGTTCTGACACCCACTCCCCTGCTTGCTTTTTCCACCCTCCATCACATCATTCTTCTCCATCCGTCTCCTCTCGCTTTCATTTCATCCCGGTTCAGAGGATTAGTGTAAAACAGGCACAGCCGCCTCCATCCCAACCGTCCTTTGTTTTCCCGGAGTCTTATTCTGGTTGCCATTCTTAGGCACTCCGGACCCCACGTCCACCCCCACCCCCTCATCCCGTGTTCTATCTTGCTGATGCAGACCTTTCGTAATCTGTGTAGAATAAATAAAAAAATAAATCCCAGGGCTTCGTTGACTATTTTACACCCTCCTCATTTTTCTCTTTTTTTTTACCCCCCTATCCTCAACACTCCTCCCCTCTCTGTTGTCTTGAATTTTTCTTTTTCGATAAAAGGAATTCAGGGGGCTTTTGACAAATCCTGGAGTCTGGCTGGTCTTCCTGCATTTTTTTGGGAACGGTTGAGTCGTGCTTCTTGTAAAGAGGATGTGGCGGAGGAGCGGTGTTTCCTGACTGATAAGGGAAAAGCCTCTCTCTGTCAGGATGTTTGGACCTAGCTGGGCCTTGCATTAAAGAGCCAGAGAGAGGGAAGGGAACCCGCTGTTCAGCAAGCGGGAGGAAACACTGCCGTGCCGATTAGCATCTTACTTATTCGTCTTTACTTACCCGCCATTTTTCAGGAGAGGCTTGGTCAACCTGGTACCTTGACCACAGACACACCACAAACACCCACATAGCAGTGAGCAGTTTTCCAACTCCAACTTGACACCAGAAAATAACACTTTTAGTGAACATATGTACCACAAACAACATTTCTCTGTACCCATGTTCAACTATGATCGTGGGCTTTTGACACACCTTGCTGAGAATATGATTAAACTGACCAGAATGACAACATTCATCAAGCACCAGTGTTTGCAGCTGGCCAATGTCGTGTTCATTTCTTTGGGGTTAGATCATTACCCTTTGTGCCTGCGGGGGTTCAAAACTCTGCGGAGGGTCCATTTTAGTGCGACCATATTTTGGATGTGGGAGCCAGACGGGTGGTGCCCCAGGCATACGGGGTGAGAAAGTAGTAGCTGTTGGTGCGCCATCAGCCCCAGAGTTGTCAGGGTCAGGCCAGCTCAGGGTGCTGCAGCAGACTCCCTTGGTAAAGATGCCCTGCAATGTCTCAACAATCACGTCCACCACCTCAGGGTAGGACAACGGAACACGGACAAGGACAAAGACTCCCGTGTCAACAAAGCGTCATGATATTAGATTATAGTGCACCAAAGAAGACGGTACTTGAGCATGACCTGCAGAATTAAGCAGTACTTAAAACCTTATATCATATTGTTCCCATACGCTTTGTTATTTAATGGTGTTTTACGTCCAAATGACTCCGAAAATCATTGAAGCCTCCACAGAGATTTAGGAGACAAACACAAATATGAAAAAGATAAACTAAGAAAAATAGTCCTGTTTTCAGCTTGGTGACAATGCATTATCAAATAATCCAATGCAAGGAAGCAAAGGAATTACATTTTCAAAATCAAAATTAAATAGAGATTTGGTTTTCACTGCAAGGCAGGACCTCAAATTTAAATATGTTACACATTTACACAGTGGCTACTATAATAAGCTATGATATATGCATTTCCTACTCTCATTATGTGCAATGGTGGTTGTCTTTTAAAAGTAAACGTGATCAACTTGCAGGTGCCTCTGCAGTGATGAGTAAACAATATTTTGAGTCTAACACATCAAATACATAGTTTCCAATGGAACAAAGCACTGACCACTTCACGTCTCTTGTAGAAAAAAACACACTTATCTTCGATTATTACACCCTCGTCACTTCTGGGAAATGACCAAAAGAGATCAACAGGAGTTTTTACTGAGATTTATAGATGCTGTGACTTTTAAATTTTCAGGAAGTGAAGGCAAAACACTCAACTTGTCAGCCACAATCCTTTCCTCCTTAGAATTAGACTTGTTGTCATTGTAACCTTTAGTCAGAAGCTTCTGCTGAAAACCTGGGACAGCCATAAATGCTGCTTTAGCTGCAATAAATCAACAGGAAAGAAAAGAGAAATAACGTGTCAACACTGGCATGACATTGTTGTGAACAGCATAAACTTTACACTTTATACACATAGGCGATTGTAGGAATTATCTGTAAAGACCCTTTTTCTGTGAGCATGATCTCTTTAATTTCACTAATTGGATCTTTCACACATTTGCAGGATCACAAGATTTACAATATTTGCTAATATAAGGACATAGGCTGAACAAACAAAAGCGCCTCCTCTTGTTATTTCTCGCTGATTGCTGACTGGCTCAGTTCCAGTCTCAGGTCAAGCCTGTGGAATGAGTCTGTCAGGTAGTCTGTTATGTTTCCTATTTCCTCCTCTGCCGTCATGTCACTTCCCTGGGCAAACAAACAACTCGGCGGTCTAACTTAACGCCAACAGTCAAGGTAACAACGTAGGGCTCGGTGTGTGTGGACGGGGCGCGGAGCCTGCACAGCTGTGTAAAGTATTATCCATCTGCTGGGACCTAGATGAGCAGTGATCACTTTAAATATCGTGTCCTCTGGAGGCACGGAGGAGGCTCACTGTCTGGTTGGTCCAGCGTCCATTGTGTAGCCGACGAGGGAGCGTCCAATCGCGTCACTTTTGGAGGTCAACCATTTATACAATATGACGTTATTTGCGTATTAACAGTTTGTCAAAAGGAAGTGGCTGATTTGAACTACGTGACTAAGGCATATCAAAGTTTGAGACTGAGATGTCCTTTAAACCTACATATTATAATTCTGTATGTTATGCTGTGTCTGAGTTGCTTTTGTATTGTTGCTACATGAAGAGAATGGGCTTACTTTCTTATTATAAAACCTCATAGGCAGCTGCACATGTCACAAGTAGTTGTGTTTGAAGCAAAGTTATTATTCCAAAGGATTCTGGAGGGATAGCCATGTCTTTCCTGTTAAGCCTTTCAAATAGAAAACAACAAACCCATTGCAACATCCTCATCACAGTAAATGCAGTGAACTTTACACCAAATGAAACTACTCTGTGCGACGGATAAAGACACACTTACATCAGTAAACACTAAATGTTGTCGGAGTGCATTTCCAGTTGGAGTGTGTTACAGCAGCATAATAACCTGTTTACAATTTGTTCTTGGCCCTAAATCTGGCCAAAGGAGGAAAAGAAGGAGGAAAAAACACACACAC